>NC_091355.1:24755652-24848550 GCF_038502225.1 Cherax quadricarinatus | reverse complement strand
ATTCAGTTAAAGAGAGAAATAAAAAAGGGAATAAGAAAAGCAAAAAGAGATTATGAGATTAAAGTTGCAAGAAAATCGAAGACTAACCCAAAAGGATTCTTTCAGGTATACAGAAGTAAGATCAGGGACGAGATAGGCACACTCAAAAGTTACTCGGGTCAGCTCACTGACAGTGATAAGGAAATGTGTAGAATTTTTAACACATACTTCCTCTCAGTTTTTACACAAGATGATACTAGCGATATTCCAGAAATAATAAATTATGTAGAACAGGACGATAATAAACTATGCACGATTAGGGTCACAAGTGACATGGTCCTTAGGCAAATTGATAAATTAAAACCTAACAAATCCCCAGGCCCTGATGAACTGTAAGCAAGAGTTCTAAAGGAATGTAAAGAGGAGCTTAGCAAACTTCTGGCTAATCTTTTCAATATATCACTACAGACTGGCATGGTGCCAGATAAGTGGAAAATGTCAAATATGATACCTATTTTCAAAGCAGGTGACAGGCCCTTAGCTTCGAACTATAGACCAATAAGCCTAACCTCCATACTGGGAAAATTTATGGAATCAATAATTGCCGAGGCAGTTCATAGCCACCTTGAAAAGCACAAATTAATCAACGAATCTCAGCATGGTTTTACAAAGGGGCGTTCCTGCCTTACGAATTTATTAACTTTTTTCACTAAGGTATTTGAGGAGGTAGATCATGGTAATGAATATGATATTGTGTACATGGACTTCAGTAAGGCTTTTGACAGGGTTCCACATCAGAGACTATTGAGGAAAATTAAGGCACATGGGATAGGAGGAGAATTTTTTTCCTGGATAGAGGCATGGTTGACAAATAAGCAGCAACAGAGGTCAGTGTTGGACCCTCTGTTGTTCACAATCTACATAAACGACATAGATGAGGGCATAAAGAGCGACATAAGCAAGTTTGCCGATGACACCAAAATAGGCTGTCGAATTCATTCTGACGAGGACATTAGAGCACTCCAGGAAGATTTGAATAAACTGATGCAGTGGTCGGAGAAGTGGCAGATGCAGTTTAATATAGACAAATGCAAAGTTCTAAATGTTGGACAGGAAAATAACCATGCCACATATAAACTAAATAATGTAGATCTTAATATTACGGATTGCGAAAAGGATTTAGGAGTTCTGGTTAGCAGTAATCTGAAACCAAGACAACAGTGCATAAGTGTTCGCAATAAAGCTAACAGAATCCTTGGCTTCATATCAAGAAGCATAAATAATAGGAGTCCTCAGGTTGTTCTTCAACTCTATACGTATATCCTTGGTTAGGCCTCATTTAGATTATGCTGCACAGTTTTGGTCACCATATTACAGAATGGATATAAATGCACTGGAAAACATACAAAGGAGGATGACAAAGTTGATCCCATGTATCAGAAATCTTCCCTTTGAGGATAGACTGAGAACCATGAATCTGCACTCTCTAGAAAGGCGTAGAATTAGGGAGGATATGATTGAGGTGTATGAATGGAAGACGGGAATAAATAAAGGGGAAGTAAATAACGTGCTGACAATATCTAGCCTAGACTGGACTCGAAGCACTGGTTTTAAGTTGGAAAAATTCAGAATCAGGAAGGATATAGGAAAGTACTGGTTTGGTAATAGAGTTGTGGATGAGTGGAACAAACTCCCGAGTACAGTTATAGAGGCTAAAACGTTGTGTAGTTTTAAAAATAGGTTAGATAAATACATGAGTAGGTGAGGGTGGGTGTGAGTTGGACCTGATTAGCTTGTGCTACTAGGTCATTTGCCGTGTTCCTTCCTTAACCTAACAAATGTGACCTGACCTGACTAAGTTGGGGCATTGGCTTAAGCTGGTAGGAGACTTGGACCTGCCTCGCATGGGCCAGTAGGCCTGCTGCAATGTTCCTTCTTTCTTATGTTCTTATTTTGTCTTTTATCTCTTTTTTTCTGTTTATGCTACTACTACTACTACTACTACTACTACTACTACTACTACTACTACTGCTACTACTACTACTACTACTACTACTACTACTACTACTACTAATGATGATAATAATAATAATAATATTAATAATAATAATAATAATAATAATAAAAATAATAATAATAATATAATAATAATAATAATAATAATAATAATAATAATAATAATAATAATAATAATAATAATAATAAATAATAATAATAATAATAATAATAATAATAATAACAATAATATTAATAAAAATAATAATAATAATAATAATAATAATAATAATAATAATAATAATAATAATAATAATAATAATAATAATAATAATAATAATAATAATAATAATAATAATAATAAATAATAATAATAATAATAATAATAATAATAATAATAATAATAGTAATAATAATAATAATAATATCTTTATTTACTACAAGTACATGTACAAGGTATACAGACCATAGCTGACATCAATGACATACTACTATATAGAAAGTCTCTTGTTATGCTGAGCACTTCGGGCAAATTAGGTCACACCCAGGTACCCATTTACTGATCGTGAACATAGACAACAGGTGTAAAGAAACACGCCCAATATTTCTACCCTGGCTGGGAATCGAACCCAGACCCTTGCCGTGTGAAGCGAGAGCTTTGGCCACCAGGTCACCAGATCACCAAACAATGTATCGTCAGTTTCCAGCAAACATTCTTTAACAATTTCTGCATCAGTGAAGGGTTTCTTGTGTTTTCGCAAGATCCAAGTTATTCTAAGTGAACATTACACTGCTGTCTCCTGGGTTGTCGTGGTAGTGACAACAACTACGGTTGATCTTCCACTGCTGTCTCCTGGGTTGTCGTGGTAGTGACAACAACTACGGTTGATCTTCCACTGCTGTCTCCTGGGTTGTCGTGGTAGTGACAACAACTACGGTTGATCTTCCACTGCTGTCTCCTGGGTTGTCGTGGTAGTGACAACAACTACGGTTGATCTTCCACTGCTGTCTCCTGGGTTGTCGTGGTAGTGACAACAACTACGGTTGATCTTCCACTGCTGTCTCCTGGGTTGTCGTGGTAGTGACAACAACTACGGTTGATCTTCCACTGCTGTCTCCTGGGTTGTCGTGGTAGTGACAACAACTACGGTTGATCTTCCACTGCTGTCTCCTGGGTTGTCGTGGTAGTGACAACAACTACGGTTGATCTTCCACTGCTGTCTCCTGGGTTGTCGTGGTAGTGACAACAACTACGGTTGATCTTCCACTGCTGTCTCCTGGGTTGTCGTGGTAGTGACAACAACTACGGTTGATCTTCCACTGCTGTCTCCTGGGTTGTCGTGGTAGTGACAACAACTACGGTTGATCTTCCACTGCTGTCTCCTGGGTTGTCGTGGTAGTGACAACACCTACGGTTGATCTTCCACTGCTGTCTCCTGGGTTGTCGTGGTAGTGACAACAACTACGGTTGATCTTCCACTGCTGTCTCCTGGGTTGTCGTGGTAGTGACAACAACTACGGTTGATCTTCCACTGCTGTCTCCTGGGTTGTCGTGGTAGTGACAACAACTACGGTTGATCTTCCACTGTGTCTCCTGGGTTGTCGTGGTAGTGACAACAACTACGGTTGACCTTCCACTGCTGTCTCCTGGGTTGTCGTGGTAGTGACAACAACTACGGTTGATCTGAACATTCCACTGTTGTCTCCTGGGTTGTCGTGGTAGTTACAACAACTACGCTGTCTCCTGGGTTGTCGTGGTAGTGATCTTATACTGAACATTCCACTGTTGTCTCCTGGGTTGTCGAGGTAGTTACAACAACTATGGTTGACCTTATACTGAACGGTTCCACTGTTGTCTCCTGGGTTGTCGTGGTAGTTACAACAACTATGGTTGACCTTATACTGAACATTCCACTGTTGTCTCCTGGGTTGTCGTGGTAGTTACAACAACTATGGTTGACCTTATACTGAACATTCCACTGTTGTCTCCTGGGTTGTCGTGGTAGTTACAACAACTACGGTTGACCTTATACTGAACATTCCACTGTTGTCTCCTGGGTTGTCGTGGTAGTTACAACAACTATGGTTGACCTTATACTGAACATTCCACTGTTGTCTCCTGGGTTGTCGTGGTAGTTACAACAACTATGGTTGACCTTATACTGAACATTCCACTGTTGTCTCCTGGGTTGTCGTGGTAGTTACAACAACTATGGTTGACCTTATACTGAACATTCCACTGTTGTCTCCTGGGTTGTCGTGGTAGTTACAACAACTACGGTTGACCTTATACTGAACATTCCACTGTTGTCTCCTGGGTTGTCGTGGTAGTTACAACAACTACGGTTGACCTTATACTGAACATTCCACTGTTGTCTCCTGGGTTGTCGTGGTAGTTACAACAACTACGGTTGCCCTAATACTCCGATTTCAGTTGATTTATTTTTTGCTCTGTGTCTTCAGCTCCTGGCTGATACATCTTTGCAAATCCACAGTGTTTAGTATCATAATGGAGTATCACATTACTGCTCTTCACTAAGACAATTATTTTACTACATATGAGACAAAGTGACTTAGAAGTGTTTGTGGGAAGAATAACTGCTATATCCATTCTTCCTGGAAGGAACCATTCTTATCATCAAACTTTCTGCTTTTACAACATGTCATGTCTCCTTTAAAAAGATATGACTAGTTTAGTAAAACAAATCATATGGTATGGAAATAAATATCTCGAGCATTTAAAAACCCAAAAAACTAAAAGTCATATTTAGACTGTAAAATAATAGCACAATAAATATGAAAATGTCAATCAATTTACCTTAATAAAGACAATTTTGGTGAAGCAGTTGTTCTCTGTATTATGAAATGTATTTTTACTGAAAAATATCTGTATATATTAAAATAAATATGTTTTATATTCACTCTACATAAATTAGCAACAACCAGAAAGAGGAAATTTTTTAACCAGTTTGATTAAACATTAATGTGAAGAATTAGATCACAATGATTCAATATTAAATATCCCACCAACGTAATTATTCATAAAAGAGGCGGACACACTAAATTAAAATCAAACTTGTTAAAAAGACAATGAGAAAACCCGAAATTATAGCTTGCACAAACACAAATTCACAACCTTCCCTGAAATTATAGCTTGCACAAACACAAATTCACAACCTTCCCTGAAATTGTAGCTTGCACAAACACAAATTCACAACCTTCCCTGAAATTATAGCTTGCACAAACACAAATTCACAAAAATTCACAACCTTCCCTGAAATTATAGCTTGCACAAACACAAATTCACAACCTTCCCTGAAATTATAGCTTGCACAAACACAAATTCACAACCTTCCCTGAAATTATAGCTTGCACAAACACAAATGCACAACCTTCCCTGAAATTATAGCTTGCACAAACACAAATTCACAACCTTCCCTGAAATTATAGCTTGCACAAACACAAATTCACAACCTTCCCTGAAATTATAGCTTGCACAAACACAAATTCACAACCTTCACTGCACAACCTTCCCTGAAATTATAGCTTGAAATTATAGCTTGCACAAACACAAATTCACAATCCTTCCACAAGCACAAATGAAATTATAGCTTGCACAAACACAAATTCACAACCTTCCCTGAAATTTGCATAGATATTATGGCTTGCACAAACACAAATTGCACAAACACAAATTCACAACCTTCCCTGAAATTATAGGTTGCTCAAATACAAATTCACAACCTTTCTCTAAATTATAGCTTGCACAAACACAAATTCACAATCTTCCATGAAATTATAGCTTGCACAAACACAAATTCACAACCTTGCCTGAAATACAAAGTTGCACAAGAGTCACCAGACTTCCCAGACAATATGAAGTCAAACTCTTATTCCAAAATGACAAAAAAATCAACTTCGCTGTAAAAGTGATAATTACCAATACGAATTACCATTCAATGGAAGAAAATATAACTATTTAGCTATTTAGTGTATACATTACATTCAGTGTATACATTCTATTCAGTGTATACATTATATTCAGTGTATACATGCCATTCAGTGTATACATTCCATTCAGTGTATACATTCAATTCAGTGTATACATTCTATTCAGTGTATACATGCCATTCAGTGTATACATTCAATTCAGTGTATACATTCCATTCAGTGTATACATTCAATTCAGTGTATACATGCCATTCAGTGTATACATTCCATTCAGTGTATACATTCCATTCAGTGTATACATTATACATTCAGTGTATACATTCCATTCAGTGTATACATTTTACATGCCATGTCATTCTATTCAGTGTATACATGCCATTCAGTGTATACATGCCATTCAGTGTATACATTCCATTCAGTGTATACATGCCATTCAGTGTATACATGCCATTCAGTGTATACATTCTATTCAGTGTATACATTATATTCAGTGTATACATTCCATTCAGTGTATACATTCAATTCAGTGTATACATGCCATTCAGTGTATACATTCAATTCAGTGTATACATGCCATTCAGTGTATGCATTTCATTCAGTGTATACATTCAATTCAGTGTATACATTCTATTCAGTGTATACATTCTATTCAGTGTATACATTCTATTCAGTGTATGCATCTCATTCAGTGTATACATTCCATTCAGTGCATACATTACATTCTGATATAATAAAATATTAATCTTGCTCTTGTGTACCACCTGATCCTGAACCTGGTTTCACAAGAAACCGAGGGTTTCAGCTGAAACCCGCTGTTTCTTCTGAAACAAGCGGGTCGCCACTTGAGTAACCTTGAGAGAGAGCATCACATTAAGCACTGTGATGCTTAACCTTCAAGTGAGTGCATCATTTAATGGAAGTTTTTTTCTTTCTTGATGACTACACCAGTTGTTGTGTTGTGTGCCTGGCAACACTTACTCAGGGAGGCCAAGCCCATGATGACACTCTTCAGGTCACTTGTTCTATCTAGGCTGGAATATTGCTGCACACTAACAGCACCTTTCAAGGCAGGTGAAATTGCTGACCTAGAAAATGTACAGAGAACTTTCACGGCGCGCATAACGGAGATAAAACACCTCAATTATTGGGAGCGCTTGAGGTTCCTAAACCTGTATTCCATGGAACGCAGGAGGGAGGGATACATGATTATATACACCTGGAAAATCCTAGAGGGACTAGTACGGAACTTGCACACGAAAATCACTCACTACGAAAGCAAAAGACTTGGCAGACGATGCACCATCCCCCCAATGAAAAGCAGAGGTGTCACTAGCACGTTAAGAGACCATACAATAAGTGTCAGGGGCCCGAGACTGTTCAACTGCCTCCCAGCACACATAAGGGGGATTACCAACAGACCCCTGGCAGTCTTCAAGCTGGCACTGGACAAGCACCTAAAGTCAGTTCCTGATCAGCCGGGCTGTGGCTCGTACGTTGGTTTGCGTGCAGCCAGCAGCAACAGCCTGGTTGATCAGGCTCTGATCCACCAGGAGGCCTGGTCACAGACCGGGCCGCGGGGGCGTTGACCCCCGGAACTCTCTCCAGGTAAACTCCAGGTAAACTCACTCTACTTGTTGTGTTGTGTGTCTGCCAACACTAACTCCACTTGTGTGTGGCAATGTTTTATGTGTTGGTCATTCTTGTGTGCACCTCACCCTTGTGTGTAGGTCATTCTTGTGTGCATCTCACTCTTGAGTGTAGGTCATTCTTGTGTGCACCTCACTCTTGTGTGTAGGTCATTCTTGTGTGCACCTCACTCTTGTGTGTAGGTCATTCTTGTGTGCACCTCACTCTTGTGTGTAGGTCATTCTTGTGTGCACCTCACTCTTGTGTGTAGGTCATTCTTGTGTGCACCTCACTCTTGTGTGTAGGTCATTCTTGTGTGCATCTTCTTGTGTGTGTGCACCTCGCTCTTGTGTGTAGGTCATTCTTGTGTGCACCTCACTCTTGTGTGAAGATCATTCTTGTGTGCACATCTCCTATGTGTGTAAGTCATTCTTGTGTGCACCTCAATCCTGTGTGTAGGTAATTCTTGTGTAGATCCACAACTTCACACGTGACGATGTTAAAAAGATCACAGCTACACTCGAGGAGGATAACAAGATCACAGCTACACTCGAGGAGGATAACAAGATCACAGCTACACTCGAGGAGGATAACAAGATCACAGCTACACTCGAGGAGGATAACAAGATCACAGCTTCACTCGAGGAGGATAACAAGATCACAGCTACACTCGAGGAGGATAACAAGATCACAGCTACACTCGAGGAGGATAACAAGATCACAGCTACACTCGAGGAGGATAACAAGATCACAGCTACACTCGAGGAGGATAACAAGATCACAGCTTCACTCGAGGAGGATAACAAGATCACAGCTTCACTCGAGGAGGATAACAAGATCACAGCTTCACTCGAGGAGGATAACAAGATCACAGCTACACTCGAGGAGGATAACAAGATCACAGCTACACTCGAGGAGGATAACAAGATCACAGCTACACTCGAGGAGGATAACAAGATCACAGCTACACTCGAGGAGGATAACAAGATCACAGCTACACTCGAGGAGGATAACAAGATCACAGCTACACTCGAGGAGGATAACAAGATCACAGCTACACTCGAGGAGGATAACAAGATCACAGCTACACTCGAGGAGGATAACAAGATCACAGCTACACTCGAGGAGGATAACAAGATCACAGCTACACTCGAGGAGGATAACAAGATCACAGCTACACTCGAGGAGATAACAAGATCACAGCTACACTCGAGGAATAACAAGATCACAGCACAAGATCACAGCTACACTCGAGGAGGATAACAAGATAACACAAGATCACAGATCACAGCTACACTCGAGGAAGATAACAAGATCACAGCTACACTCAGGAGGATAACAAGATCACAGCTACACTCAGGATGATAACAAGATCACAGCTACACTCGAGGAAGATAACAAGATCACAGCTACACTCGAGGAGGATAACAAGATCACAGCTTCACTCGAGGAGGATAACAAGATCACAGCTACACTCGAGGAGGATAACAAGATCACAGCTACACTCGAGGAGGATAACAAGATCACAGCTACACTCGAGGAGGATAACAAGATCACAGCTACACTCGAGGAGGATAACAAGATCACAGCTACACTCGAGGAGGATAACAAGATCACAGCTACACTCGAGGAAGGATAACAAGATCACAGCTACACTCGAGGAGGATAACAAGATCACAGCTACACTCGAGGAGGATAACAAGATCACAGCTACACTCGAGGAGGATAACAAGATCACAGCTACACTCGAGGAGGATAACAAGATCACAGCTACACTCGAGGAGGATAACAAGATCACAGCTTCACTCGAGGAGGATAACAAGATCACAGCTACACTCGAGGAGGATAACTTCACTCGAGGATCAAGATCACAGCTACACTCGAGGAGGATAACAAGATCACAGCTACACTCGAGGAGGATAACAAGATCACAGCTACACTCGAGGAGGATAACAAGATCACAGCTTCACTCGAGGAGGATAACAAGATCACAGCTTCACTCGAGGAGGATAACAAGATCACAGCTACACTCGAGGAGGATAACAAGATCACAGCTACACTCGAGGAGGATAACAAGATCACAGCTACACTCGAGGAGGATAACAAGATCACAGCTTCACTCGAGGAGGATAACAAGATCACAGCTACACTCGAGGAGGATAACAAGATCACAGCTACACTCGAGGAGGATAACAAGATCACAGCTACACTCGAGGAGGATAACAAGATCACAGCTACACTCGAGGAAGATAACAAGATCACAGCTTCACTCGAGGAGGATAACAAGATCACAGCTTCACTCGAGGAGGATAACAAGATCACAGCTTCACTCGAGGAAGATAACAAGATCACAGCTACACTCGAGGAAGATAACAAGATCACAGCTACACTCGAGGAGGATAACAAGATCACAGCTACACTCGAGGAGGATAACAAGATCACAGCTTCACTCGAGGAGGATAACAAGATCACAGCTTCACTCGAGGAGGATAACAAGATCACAGCTTCACTCGAGGAGGATAACAAGATCACAGCTACACTCGAGGAGGATAACAAGATCACAGCTACACTCGAGGAGGATAACAAGATCACAGCTACACTCGAGGAAGATAACAAGATAACAAGATCACAGCTACACTCGAGGAGGATAACAAGATCACAGCTTCACTCGAGGAGGATAACAAGATCACAGCTACACTCGAGGAGGATAACAAGATCACAGCTACACTCGAGGAGGATAACAAGATCACAGCTACACTCGAGGAGGATAACAAGATCACAGCTACACTCGAGGAGGATAACAAGATCACAGCTACACTCGAGGAGGATAACAAGATCACAGCTACACTCGAGGAGGATAACAAGATACACTAACTCGATAACAAGATCACAGCTTCACTCGAGGAGGATAACAAGATCACAGCTACACTCGAGGAGGATAACAAGATCACAGCTACACTCGAGGAGGATAACAAGATCACAGCTACACTCGAGGAGGATAACAAGATCACAGCTACACTCGAGGAGGATAACAAGATCACAGCTACACTCGAGGAGGATAACAAGATCACAGCTACACTCGAGGAGGATAACAAGATCACAGCTACACTCGAGGAGGATAACAAGATCACAGCTACACTCGAGGAGGATAACAAGATCACAGCTACACTCGAGGAGGATAACAAGATCACAGCTACACTCGAGGAGGATAACAAGATCACAGCTACACTCGAGGAGGATAACAAGATCACAGCTACACTCGAGGAGGATAACAAGATCACAGCTACACTCGAGGAGGATAACAAGATCACAGCTACACTCGAGGAGGATAACAAGATCACAGCTACACTCGAGGAGGATAACAAGATCACAGCTACACTCGAGGAGGATAACAAGATCACAGTAACACTCGAGGAGATCACAGCTTCACTCGAGATAACAAGATCACAGATACACTCGAGGAGGATAACAAGATCACAGCTACACTCAAGGAGAATAACAAGATCACAGCTACACTCGAGGAGAATAACAAGATCACAGCTTCACTCGAGGAGGATAACAAGATCACAGCTTCACTCGAGGAGGATAACAAGATCACAGCTACACTCGAGGAGGATAACAAGATCACAGCTACACTCGAGGAGGATAACAAGATCACAGCTACACTCGAGGAGGATAACAAGATCACAGCTACACTCGAGGAGGATAACAAGATCACACTCGAGGAGAATAACAAGATCACAGCTTCACTCGAGGAGGATAACAAGATCACAGCTTCACTCGAGGAGGATAACAAGATCACAGCTTCACTCGAGGAGGATAACAAGATCACAGCTACACTCGAGGAAGATAACAAGATCACAGCTACACTCGAGGAAGATAACAAGATCACAGCTTCACTCGAGGAAGATAACAAGATCACAGCTTCACTCGAAGAGGATAACAAGATCACAGCTTCACTCGAGGAGGATAACAAGATCACGGCTACACTCGAAGAAGATAACAAGATCACAGCTTCTATACAAAAGGGATTATTTGGTGTTCTGGTAGCGAGGAGTATATGATACGTCTTCGGAGGCTTCTTTGTTTATTGAAAGGTCGAGGTGGGTACACAGGCTTGTGTGTTGTGCCCATGGCCCGGGAGGGCCATCCCACGAGAGAGAGCTAGGAGTAGGCCTTGTGTCTTCCTGCTAGGCCGCTGTGTGAGTGAGAGTGAGGCAAGGGTAGGCAGCCTGAAGTGGCAACGCCTATAGGTGGCAGCACCAGCATGGCGCAAAATATGAACTAAGCTGGCAGACAGCATGGGCTGTCTGTGCAGAGAGTACAGACAGTCTACATACGCTCAGCCACCTACCGCACATCGTCCCGACGTGACAATACTGGTGGTAAAAGAAACTCAGTCTCTCTCTCGTAGGAACATTGCACAGAACACAAAATAAAAACATATATATACATATGGACATGGAAAAAAAACTTCCTACAGGGAGGGAAGAAAAAACATGTGGGGTGTGCTAAACATCATGGTCAAGGGCAGTGAGCTTCGATGGGCATCACTGCACGCCTTCCTGCATCTGGACAGGTACTGCAACACAGGAGACATGGCTGCGGCTGATCTGTGACGTAACAGGGTACGGTCTCCTCTGGAACGGTGAAGCAGTCATCGTAAGAGTCGCTGCAGGTTTTCACTCAACCTGGGGCACGACATGCTGGTGCCCTCGAGTGAGGCGTCGACAAAACTCGGCAACTGGGCAGGACTTCTGGCAAGTGACTCAGGAGGACACTTCTCGACTGGTACTGTCGCTGGGCTGTCACTGCCGGCGAGCGTGGAGCAAGTTGTGGAGCGAGTCGTGGCAGAGACGACTGGGCGAAACAACTGGGAGTCATAACATCATACACCAGACTGCAGTGAGAGAGCTAGCAGTCAAAGTGACATCTTCTTTGTGCAGGCTGCTCACTGAAGCTTGTGACACGAGACTGACACAGCGCCTGCCGACAGGGCTAACTGTGGCTTGAAGAGTATCACTCTCTCATAGTTGGAGTTATAGCAGAGGTTAGTCTAAGCGTTCCCAGACTTGTTTCTCTACATATAACTACATTCTGAAGGTCTGGAGGTGAAGTGAAACAAATCTCGATGGGAATCGTAGCAGGTACTCTTCTGCAGAACATCACAAGCGACGAGCATAAAAGTTTTCTGTACAATAGGGCTCGGTCACTCGGGGCTGTCTGATAGCTGTCAAACACACTGGTCACACGGGTGACTTAACACACTGGTGCTACTCAGGTCTGGCTCAGACCTCACTGGACACACAGAAACTTTACACACCCATGGTACATGCGGTACAACATGGCTTAAACTAGCAAATGATGCATTTCTGTGCACAAAACTGACACTAAGACATATACTAAAATGTGAGAACACTGACTGAGAAGAATTAATTAACAAGACATATATCTTCTCTTAGTCTTCTCGACAATATTTTAATAATTACTGAACACTCGAAGGTGACATATCATGTGATGTCAGGCGTGATGACGTCAGCAGCACTGTGACGTCAGCAGACATCTCGAGGTGACGTCAGGCAGACATCGTGACGTCATGATTTCGGGCAGTGTCGTCGGTGACGTCAATGTGATGCGGGCAGCATACCACAGCATGAGGCCTGGGACATCTGGTAACTCACGTGGCTGGTAGATCTACCGTGACATCGCCCACACCCACGTGGCGTCGTGATCCACGTGGCGTCGTGATCTACGTGGCATGCTGATCCACGTAGCTTCGAGTGGCCTCGGACACTCGGATACACAGCTCTGGCAATGAATCACACGAAAAACAGCAGAAAAACACAACAGAGGGAGTGAGTAGTGGTGAGTGGTGTATGGTAGGCTGGTGAGGTGTGAGAGTACAGCAGGGCGAGGCAAGTAGCGGCCACTTCCTCCTCCCACAAACATGTGGAGAACTCACACTGGATGCAGAAATCGCCACAAAACTCACCTCTGGCTTGCTGAAACAGCTGTGCTGAGCTGAACAACAACAGCAGCAACATACAAGTGACGCTGAACACATGACTTGAGAATCAGCGTGGGACGCTGTAGCGTGGGGTCACTGGGACGCCACTTAGAATTCTCGGAGAATTTCGGCACATTTCGGCCTGGATCCTGCTTGTACCTGTGTCTGGATGCTCAAACGTGCAGACACGACATCAGGATAACTCGTTGAGAGACGGATGCTTCTTGCATGGGATGATGAAGTGAAGATGACTTCATTCCTTCCTTCCTCTCTCTGGGCAAACACAACTGCTGCGACCACTGCTGCTACCATTTATACAAAAGGGATTATTTGGTGTTCTGGTAGCGGGGAGTAAATGATACATCTTCGGAGGCTTCTTTGTTTATTGAAAGGTCGAGGTGGGTACACAGGCTTGTGTGTTGTGCCCATGGCCCAGGAGGGCCATCCCATGAGAGAGAGCTAGGAGTAGGCCTTGTGTCTTCCTGCTAGGCCGCTGTGTGAGTGAGAGTGAGGCAAGGGCAGGCAGGCTGAAGTGGCAACGCCTATAGTTGGCAGCACCAGCATGGCGCGAAATATGAACTAAGCTGGCAGACAGCATGGGCTGTCTGTGCAGACAGTACAGGCTGTCTACACTTCTCTCGAGGAGGATAACAAGATCACAGCTACTCTCGAGGAAGATAACAAGATCACAGCTACTCTCGAGGAAGATAACAAGATCACAGCTACTCTCGAGGAGGATAACAAGATCACAGCTTCACTCGTGAAGGATAACAAGATCACAGCTACACTCCAGGAGAATAACAAGATCACAGCTTCACTCGAGGAAGATAACAAGATCACAGCTTCACTCGAGGAAGATAACAAGATCACAGCTTCACTCGTGAAGGATAACAAGATCACAGCTTCACTCGAGGAGGATAACAAGATCACAGCTTCACTCGAGGAAGATAACAAGATCACAGCTTCACTCGAGGAAGATAACAAGATCACAGCTTCACTCGAGGAAGATAACAAGATCACAGCTAGCTTCACTCGAGGAGAATAACAAGATCACAGCTTCACTCGAGGAAGATAACAAGATCACAGCTTCACTCGAGGAAGATAACAAGATCACAGCTACACTCGAATAGGATAACAAGATCACAGCTTCACTCGAGGAAGATAATAACACACAGCTACGAGGAGAATAACAAGATCACAGCTTCACTCGAGGAGGATAAGCTTCAGATCACAGCTACACTCGAGGAAGATAACAAGATCACAGCTTCACTCACAGCTTCACTCGAGGAGGATAACAAGATCACAGCTATACTCGAGGAGGATAACAAGATCACAGCTTCACTCGAGGAAGATAACAAGATCACAGCTACACTCGAGGAGGATAACAAGATCACAGCTTCACTCGAGGAGGATAACAAGATCACAGCTTCACTCGAGGAAGATAACAAGATCACAGCTACACTCGAGGAAGATAACAAGATCACAGCTTCACTCGAGGAAGATAACAAGATCACAGCTATACTCGAGGAAGATAACAAGATCACAGCTTCACTCGAGGAAGATAACAAGATCACAGCTATACTCGAGGAGGATAACAAGATCACAGCTTCACTCGAGGAAGATAACAAGATCACAGCTACACTCGAGGAGGATAACAAGATCACAGCTTCACTCGAGGAAGATAACAAGATCACAGCTTCACTCGAGGAAGATAACAAGATCACAGCTTCACTCGAGGAAGATAACAAGATCACAGCTACACTCGAGGAAGATAACAAGATCACAGCTTCACTCGAGGAAGATAACAAGATCACAGCTTCACTCGAGGAAGATAACAAGATCACAGCTTCACTCGAGGAAGATAACAAGATCACAGCTACACTCGAGGAGGATAACAAGATCACAGCTATGCTCGTGGAAGATAACAAGATCACAGCTTCACTCGAGGAGAATAACAAGATCACAGCTACACTCGAGGAAGATAACAAGATCACAGCTACACTCGAGGAAGATAACAAGATCACAGCTTCACTCGAGGAAGATAACAAGATCACAGCTTCACTCGAGGAAGATAACAAGATCACAGCTTCACTCGAGGAAGATAACAAGATCACAGCTTCACTCGAGGAAGATAACAAGATCACAGCTTCACTCGAGGAAGATAACAAGATCACAGCTTCACTCGAGGAAGATAACAAGATCACAGCTCACGGCTCACTCGAGGAAGATAACAAGATCACAGCTTCACTCGAGGAAGATAACAAGATCACAGCTTCACTCGAGAAGATAACAAGATCACAGCTTCACTCGAGGAAGATAACAAGATCACAGCTACTCGAGGAAGATAACAAGATCACAGCTTCACAGCTTCACTCGAGGAAGATAACAAGATCACAGCTTCACTCGAGGAAGATAACAAGATCACAGCTTCACTCGAGGAAGATAACAAGATCACAGCTACACTCGAGGAAGATAACAAGATCACAGCTTCACTCGAGGAAGATAACACTCGAGAGGAAGATAACAAGATCACAGCTTCACTCGAGGAAGATAACAAGATCACAGCTTCACTCGAGGAAGATAACAAGATCACAGCTTCACTCGAGGAAGATAACAAGATCACAGCTTCACTCGAGGAAGATAACAAGATCACAGCTTCACTCGAGGAAGATAACAAGATCACAAGTTCACTCAAGGCCAACAAGAGTGGCCACAAAATCAAATTTCCGGGATCAAAATTGCTTTTTTAAAGTTTGTTTACTTAAAAAGAATTGGAAAAAAATGTTTATATCCCAGGAACAAGAGAAAAGTTAAATTATGTTACATAGTGTTATTAGTAGTTGGTTAACACTACTCAGTATCAATATTACAGGTAGAAACATACTTACATGAAGGTCTGTCCTGGTTATCCAAGAATGATTAAAGCAAATTATGTTACAAAGTGTTCTTAGTAGTTGGTTAACACTACTCAGAAACATACTTTCTTAGTAGTTGTTTAACACTTGATCAGTATTACAGGTTGAGAAACATACTTACCTTGATGAAGGTCTGTCTGGTTATCCAAGAATGATTAAAGCAAATTATGTTACAAAGTGTTATTAGTAGTTGTTTAACACTACTCAGTATCAGTATTACAGGTTGAGAAACATACTTACCTTGATGAAGGTCTGTCCTGGTTATCCAAGAATGATTAAAGCAAATTATGTTACAAAGTGTTCTTAGTAGTTGTTTAACACTACTCAGTATCAGTATTACAGGTTGAGAAACATACTTACCTTGATGAAGGTCTGTCCTGGTTATCCAAGAATGATTAAAGCAAATTATGTTACAAAGTGTTCTTAGTAGTTGTTTAACACTACTCAGTATCAGTATTACAGGTTGAGAAACATACTTACCTTGATGAAGGTCTGTCCTGGTTATCCAAGAATGATTAAAGCAAATTTAATTACTTACGCTGCTCATTTAGTGATTCCCTTTGATGGAATAACCACCTAACTGCAACTTTACAACATAGCCAAGTAGGACAATATTGATTATTCTAGTTAAGTCCTTGAGACACATCTGAATTGTCCTGTTATAGCTCCAGGCCGGTTCATGTCACAAGTTCATGTCAAAAGTTGGCCTGTGATACTCCAATACTGAAACTATGTATAGTGCCAAAACAAAAGCATTCACATTGCTAAACTCACAACTAGTATTTAGTCACTTAGCCATAATACCAACTTATCTCATAATTTTGTAACATTTTAAACCTAAGATTTAATATAAGTCTGCCCGAAATGCCTAGCCATGCCAGGCGTTCTAGTGGTACACTCTGTAATTATTAATTTACTACATGTAAACCACACAATAACCAAATTCTGTAAACTCAGCATTGTAATACTTATAGAGAATAAAGTTTGAATTTGAATTTGAATATGTCTCAGCTCCCTGAGACACTTCTGAACTGTCCTGTTATGGCGTCAGGCTGGTTCATGTCACATATGTCTCTGCTCTCTGAGACATTTCTGAACTGTCCTGTTATGGCTCCAGGCTGGTTCATGTCACATATATCTCAGCTCTCTGAGGCACTTCTGAACTGTCCTGTTATTGCGTCAGGCTGGTTTATGTCACATATGTCTCAGCTTCTTGAGACACTTCTGAACTGTCCTGTTATGGCGTCAGGCTGGGGAGGAGTTAGCGTGGGGGTGAGGTGTGGTAGTAGTGTGGGGTGAGGTGAGTTAGTTTGCAGGTGAGGTGTGATAATAGTGTGGGGGTGAGGTGTGGAAATAGTGAGGGCGTGAGGTGTGGTAGTAGTGAGGGGGTGAGGTGTGTTAGGTTAGGAGTGAGGTGATTTACTTTGGGGATGAGGTGTTAGTGTGGGGGGCAGGTGTGGCAGTAGAGTGGGGTGAGGTGTGTTAGTTTGGGGTGAGATGTGTTTGCGTAGGGTGAGGTGTGGTAATAGTTTGAGGATGAGGTGTGGAAATAGTGTGGGTGTGAGGTGTTGTAGTAGTGTGGGGGTGAGGTGTGGTAATAGTGTGGGGGTAAGGCGTGGTAATAGTGTGGGGGAGAGGTGTGGAAATAGTGTGGGTGTGATTTGTTGTAGTAGTGTGAGGGTGAGGTGTGTTAGTTTGGGGGTGAGGTGTGGAAATAGTGTGGGTGTGAGGTGTTGCAGTACTGAGAGGGTGAGGTGTGTTAGTTTGGGGGTGAGATGTGTTTGCGTAGGGTGAGGTGTGGTAATAGTGTGGGGATGAGGTGTGGTAGTGTGGGTATGAGGTGTTGTAGTAATGTGGGGGTGAGGTGTGTTACTGTGGAAGTGAGATGATTTACTTTGGGGATGAGGTGTTAGTGTTTGGGTGAGGTGTGGTAGTATTGTGAGGGTGAGGTGTGTTAGTTTGGGGGTGAGGTGTTTTAGTGTTGGGGTTAGGTGCAGTAATAGTGTGGGGGTAAGGAGTGTTAGTGTGGGGGTGAAATGTGGTAATAGTGTGGGGGTGAACTTTGGAAACACTGTGGGTTTGAGGAATGGTGGTAGTGAGGGGGTGAGGTGTGTTAGTGTCGGACAGAGATGTTTTACTTTGGAGGTGAAGTGTGGCAGTACTGTGGGGGGGAGGGGTGGCAGTAGTCTGGGGGTGAGTTGTGTTAATAGTGTGGGGGTGAGGTGTGTTAGCGTGGGGATGAGGTGTTGCAGTGTGGAGGTGAGGTGTGGTAGTAGTGTTGGGGGTGAGGTGTGTTAGTTTTGGGGTGAGGTGTGTTAGTGTGGAGGTGAGGTGTGGTAATAGTGTAGGGGTGACATATGGAAATAGTGTGGGTGTTTGGTGTGGAAGTAGTGTGTGTGTGAGGTATGGTTGAAGTGTGAGAGTGAGATGTTGTAGTAGTGTAGGGGTGAGGGGTGATAGAAATGTGAGGGTGAGGTGTAATAGTGTGGGGTGATTGTCCTAATCACTCTTGGGCCGTGCGGACAGGCTGCGCAGTGGCTCCTGATTCAACTGGTTTACTGCGTAGTTTTCCTGTTTTGTGCATACAACATGGCGGATCGCATTGGACCGGGTGAGCACTGTTTGTGTGGAATTGGTGCGTGGCACGCTTACAGGAACAACAATTCAGGTGTTACTGCATGCCATCCTCAGTGAGGTATATGGAATACTGAACGAAGAATTATGTGGAGTAGCAGTAAATGGTGAGTCGAGAATTTTCATCAAGTTTAAAGACGCAGGATTCTACGCAAGCATAGTCAACAAATATCAAGAGAAAAGGCTAGCAGTGAACACTATGGTGGAAGTCTGCTTACATGATGTGTCCAGCTATGTGACGTGGGTGAAAGTACGAAACGTGCCTTTTGAGGCGACAGAGCATGATGTGATGGCGGTGTTTAGCAGCTATGGAAAAATCCACTCAGCAGAGATGGGGGGTGTGGCAAAATGGACCTTATGAGGGGCTACCTGAAGGATCATTTACGCTGAAAATGACGTTGAGGCAGCCAATTCCATCATACGTACTTATGGAGGTCTTCCAGACGCAGGTCTACGTGTACTACTCAGGGCAGCGGAAGACTTGCAGATTATGTGGTTCTTTTGAACATATGGCGGCCCAATGCTATAAAAAAGCTGGACGGAGGGAACAGGTACCAGTGATCTTACAACAGAGGAATGCTGTGGGGGTGTTGGAGGAAGGAGTAAGGCCAAACAAAAATCCTTGCCGATGGAGTGAAGAAGTGGATAGGGCTGAGGCAGCTATGGAGGAAAGTGTAACACTAACAGTTGATAAGGGACAGACGACATCGACGTCTGATGAGGAGGGTACGGGCCAACAGGATGGCTTGCTGGAAGATGTATGCTTTATACACGAACATAATCATAAGATAGGCTGTGCTTTGGCATTAAAATGTTATGAATTGTATGTAAGTGGGTCTGTTAGGTTAAAAGGGGGAGTGGTAGTGGCTGTGAAAGAAAATAGTCCCCTACGTATTATAAAGTGGGAAGAAGGGAGAGGAGGGTAGTGAGGGTGGATGGTGAGTGGGGAGCATCTAGAGTATGTTTCATTGGGGTTTATATGCCAGCAGAGAATATAATCAAAGTAAAAGAGGATTTTGTGAGAGACGTTTTGGTGTATTTTTTAAGGGGTTTACTTCTAGTCACTGTAATTTGGGGGGGACTGGAACTGTGTTATAAGGGGGGGACGTGGAGCCAAGGGGGGCGGGTTGAGTGTTACGGTAGTTATGCAATGTTTTACAGGATGCAGGGGTGAGGGACGTGGAGGGGAGTGGGGCTTGGAGAGTGGATTTCACTTTTGTTAGAAGAGATTATTCAGCGAGGTTAGATAGGATTTATATAACGGGAGCAGTTAGTGTAGGAGGGGTAAAAACAGTGGATGTAGGGTTTTCGGATCATAGGGCAGTTTTGGTAGAGCTGGATTGGGAGGGTGTGGTAAAGGTATATTCAAGTTTCTGGAAGTTAAATGCGAGGTTGGTGAGGAGTGAGGTGCTGAATGCAGCGTTTAGTGACTGGTGGGGACAATTGTGGAGGGCAAGGGATGGGGAAGGGAGTATTTTGGATTGGTGGGAAAATAGGGCTAAACCTGGTATCGCGGGGTTTTATGAATATAGAGAAATACGAAATGACATGCATGCGAGGATCTAGGTCATTGATAACAATGGCAACTGTCATCAATTGGATGAGTTTGAATTTGAATTTTAATTGAAGGTAGAAAACTATAGTTGATACATGAAATGATGTAATATTCTTAGGTCATACTGCAAGTTGTAAGATGGAAGGAATACCTTTAGGGTTTTTAGACATTGTTTGAAGGCATAACCATCCGCAGGAGGACATATGTATAATGGTTATGGTGTGGAGTTCACTTTTGTATGATTTACAGTTTATATTCAAATTTTGTATGTAGTTTCGTTTTTTAATAAAAAAATAAAAAAAAAATAGTGTGGGGCGACGTACGGTAGCAGTGTGGGGGTGACGTATGGTAGTAGTGTGGAGGTGAGGTGTGTTAGTGTTGGGGCGAGATGTGTTAATTTCGGGGAAAGGTGTGTTAGTGTTGGGGTGAGGTGTGGAAATAGTGAGGGTGTATGGTGTGGTAGTAGTGTTGGGGTGATGTGTGTTAGTGCGGGGGTGAGGTATGATAGAAATGTGAGAGTGAGGTGTGTTAGTGCGGGGATGAGTTATGGGAGTAGTGTGGGGTGACTTGTGTTAGTGCTTGGGTGAGGTACGATAGAAGTGTGAGAGTGAGGTGTGTTAGTGTGGGGGTGAGGTGTGGAAATAGTGTGGGGGTGAGGTATGATAGAAGTGTGAGAGTGAGGTGTGGTAGTGTGGGGGGGAGGTGTGGGGTAGTGTGAGGTGTGTTAGTGCTTGGGTGAGGTATGGTAGAAGTGTGAGAGCGAGGTGTGGTAGAAATGTGAGGGTGAGGTGTGATAGAAATTTGAGGGTGAGGTGTTTTAATAGTGTGGGGGTGAGGTATGGAAGTGGTGTGGGCGTCAGTTGAGGTAGTAGGGTGGGGGTAAGGTGTGGTAGTAGCATGGGGAAGAGGTGAATTAGTTTGGGGGTGAGATGTGTTATTTTGAAGGTGAGGTGTGGAACTAGTGTTGGGGTGAGGTGTGGTTGTAGTGTGAGTTTGAGATGTGGTAATAGTGTGGGGGTGAGATGTGTAAGTGTAGGGGTGAGGTAAGGTAGTAGTGTGGAGGTGAGATGTGGTAGTAGTGTGGGTGTGAGGTGTGATAGCAGTGTGGGGGTGAGGTTCGGTAGCAGTGTGGGGGTGAGGTATGGTAGCAGTGTGGTTGTGGGGTGTGGTAGTTTGGGATGAGGTGTGGTAGTAATGTAGGGGTGAGGTGTTGTAGCAGTGTCGGGATGAGGTGTTTCTAGTAGTGTGGGAGTGAGGAGTGGTGGTAGTGTTGAGGTGAGGAGTGGTAGTAGTGTGGGGGTGAGGTGTGGAAATAGTGCGGGGATGAGGTGTGGTACTAGTGTGAGGGTGAGGTGTGGAAAGAGTGCGGGGTTGAGGTGTGGTACTAGTGTGAGGGTGAGATGTGGTAGTAGGGTGGGGATGAAGTGTGGTACTAGTGTGAGGGTGAGATGTGGTAGTAGGGTGGGGATGAAGTGTGGTACTAGTGTGAGGGTGAGATGTGGTAGTAGGGTGGGGATGAAGTGTGGTACTAGTGTGAGGGTGAGATGTGGTAGTAGGGTGGGGATGAAGTGTGGTACTAGTGTGAGGGTGAGATGTGGTAGTAGGGTGGGGATGAAGTGTGGTACTAGTGTGAGGGTGAGATGTGGTAGTAGGGTGGGGATGAAGTGTGGTACTAGTGTGAGGGTGAGATGTGGTAGTAGGGTGGGGATGAAGTGTGGTAGTAGTGTGAGGGTGAGATGTGGTAGTAGGGTGGGGATGAAGTGTGGTAGTAGTGTGAGGGTGAGATGTGGTAGTAGGGTGGGGATGAAGTGTGGTAGTAGTGTGAGGGTGAGATGTGGTAGTAGGGTGGGGATGAAGTGTGGTAGTAGTGTGAGGGTGAGATGTGGTAGTAGGGTGGGATGAAGTGTGGTAGTAGTGTGAGGGTGAGATGTGGTAGTAGGGTGGGGATGAAGTGTGGTAGTAGTGTGAGGGTGAGATGTGGTAGTAGGGTGGGGATGAAGTGTGGTAGTAGTGTGAGGGTGAGATGTGGTAGTAGGGTGGGGATGAAGTGTGGTAGTAGTGTGAGGGTGAGATGTGGTAGTAGGGTGGGGATGAAGTGTGGTAGTAGTGTGAGGGTGAGATGTGGTAGTAGGGTGGGGATGAAGTGTGGTAGTAGTGTGAGGGTGAGATGTGGTAGTAGGGTGGGGATGAAGTGTGGTAGTAGTGTGAGGGTGAGATGTGGTAGTAGGGTGGGGATGAAGTGTGGTAGTAGTGTGAGGGTGAGATGTGGTAGTAGGGTGGGGATGAAGTGTGGTAGTAGTGTGAGGGTGAGATGTGGTAGTAGGGTGGGGATGAAGTGTGGTAGTAGTGTGAGGGTGAGATGTGGTAGTAGGGTGGGGATGAAGTGTGGTAGTAGTGTGAGGGTGAGATGTGGTAGTAGGGTGGGGATGAAGTGTGGTAGTAGTGTGAGGGTGAGATGTGGTAGTAGGGTGGGGATGAAGTGTGGTAGTAGTGTGAGGGTGAGATGTGGTAGTAGGGTGGGGATGAAGTGTGGTAGTAGTGTGAGGGTGAGATGTGGTAGTAGGGTGGGGATGAAGTGTGGTAGTAGTGTGAGGGTGAGATGTGGTAGTAGGGTGGGGATGAAGTGTGGTAGTAGTGTGAGGGTGAGATGTGGTAGTAGGGTGGGGATGAAGTGTGGTAGTAGTGTGAGGGTGAGATGTGGTAGTAGGATGAGGATGAAGTGTGGTAGTAGTGTGAGGGTGAGATGTGGTAGTAGGGTGGGGATGAAGTGTGGTAGTAGTGTGAGGGTGAGATGTGGTAGTAGGGTGGGGATGAAGTGTGGTAGTAGTGTGAGGGTGAGATGTGGTAGTAGGGTGGGGATGAAGTGTGGTAGTAGTGTGAGGGTGAGATGTGGTAGTAGGGTGGGGATGAAGTGTGGTAGTAGTGTGAGGGTGAGATGTGGTAGTAGGGTGGGGATGAAGTGTGGTAGTAGTGTGAGGGTGAGATGTGGTAGTAGGGTGGGGATGAAGTGTGGTAGTAGTGTGAGGGTGAGATGTGGTAGTAGGGTGGGGATGAAGTGTGGTAGTAGTGTGAGGGTGAGATGTGGTAGTAGGGTGGGGATGAAGTGTGGTAGTAGTGTGAGGGTGAGATGTGGTAGTAGGGTGGGGATGAAGTGTGGTAGTAGTGTGAGGGTGAGATGTGGTAGTAGGGTGGGGATGAAGTGTGGTAGTAGTGTGAGGGTGAGATGTGGTAGTAGGATGAGGAAGTGTGGTAGTAGAGGGTGAGATGTGGTAGTAGTAGTGAAGTGAGGGTGAGGGTGATGTGGTAGTAGGGTGGGGATGAAGTGTGGTAGTAGTGTGAGGGTGAGATGTGGTAGTAGGGTGGGGATGAAGTGTGGTAGTAGTGTGAGGGTGAGATGTGGTAGTAGGGTGGGGATGAAGTGTGGTAGTAGTGTGAGGGTGAGATGTGGTAGTAGGGTGGGGATGAAGTGTGGTAGTAGTGTGAGGGTGAGATGTGGTAGTAGGGTGGGGGTATGAAGTGTGGTAGTAGTGTGAGGGTGAGATGTGGTAGTAGGGTGGGGATGAAGTGTGGTAGTAGTGTGAGGGTGAGATGTGGTAGTAGGGTGGGGATGAAGTGTGGTAGTAGTGTGAGGGTGAGATGTGGTAGTAGGGTGAGAAACTGCTGAACAGTGTTATGGGGGTGAGGTGTGTTAGTGTGGGGTGAGGTGTGTTAGTGTGGGGGAGGAAACGTGAGGTGTGTTAGTGTGGGGGTGAGGTGTGTTAGTGTAGGGATGAGGTGTGTTAGTGTGAGGGTGAGGTGTGTTAGTGTGGGGTGAGGTGTGTTAGTGTGCGGGTGAGGTGTGTTAGTGTGCGGGTGAGGTGTGTTAGTGTGGGGGTGAGGTGTGTTAGTGTGCGGGTGAGGTGTGTTAGTGTGGGGTGAGGTGTGTTAGTGTGGGTGTGAGGTGTGTTAGTGTGCGGGTGAGGTGTGTTAGTGTAGGGATGAGGTGTGTTAGTGTGCGGGTGAGGTGTGTTAGTGTGGGGGTGAGGTGTGTTAGTGTGCGGGTGAGGTGTGTTAGTGTAGGGATGAGGTGTGTTATTGTGAGGGTGAGGTGTGTTAGTGTTAGGCGGGGGGGGTGAGGTGTGTTAGTGTGGGGTTGAGGTGTGTATAGTGTGGGGATGTGGTTTGGTAGTAGAGTGGGGGTGAAGTGTGTTAGTGTGCGGGTGAGGTGTGTTAGTGTGAGGTGTAGTGTGTTAGTGTGGGGGTGAGGTGTGATAGTAGTGTGGGGTGAGGTGTATTAGAAGCGTGCAGGTGTAGGTGTGTTAGTATGGGGGTCAGGTTTGTTAGTGTAGGGTGTCATGTGCGGCAGTGTCGGGATGAGATGTGGTAGTGTAGGGGTAAGGTGTGTTAGTGTGGGGAGAAGTGTGTTAGAATGAGGGTGAGGTGTGTTAGTGTGGGGGTAAGTTGTGATAGTGTGGGGGTGATGTGTGGTAGTAGTGTGGGGGTGAGGTGTGTTATTGTGGGGGGATGTGTTAGGTAGCAGTGTGGGAGTATGGTGTGGTAGAGTGGGGGTGATGTGTGGTAGTAGTGTGGAGGTGAGGTGAGTTAGTATGGGGGTGACGTGTGGTAGTAGTGTGGGTGTGAGGTGTGTTAGTGTGGGGATGTTGATGTGTGGTAGTAGTGTGTGGGGTGAGGTGTGTTAGTGTGGGGGTGATGTGTGGTAGCAGTTTGGAGGGGTGAGGTGTGTTAGTGTGGAGGTGAGGTGTGTTAGTGTAGGGGTGAGGTGTGTTAGTGTGGGGGTGAGGTGTGGTAGTGTGGGGGTGAGGTGTGTTAGTGTAGGGTGAGGTGTGTTAGTGTGGGGGTGATGTGTGGTAGTGTGTTAGTGTGGGGATGAGGTGTGTTAGTGTGGGGATGAGGTGTGTTAGTGTGGGGATGAGGTGTGTTAGTGTGGGGATGAGGTGTGTTAGTGTGGGGTGAGGTGTGTTAGTGTGGGGATGAGGTGTGTTAGTGTGGGGTGAGGTGTGTTAGTGTAGGGTGAGGTGTGTTAGTGTGGGGGTGAGGTGTGTTAGTGTGGGGGTGAGGTGTGTTAGTCTGGGGTGAGGTGTGTTAGTGTGAGGGGTGAGGTGTGTTAGAGTGAGGGGTGAGGTGTGTTAGTGTGGGGTGAGGTGTGTTAGTGTGGGGTGAGGTGTGTTAGTGTGGGGTGAGGTGTGTTAGTGTGGGGTGAGGTGTGTTAGTGTGGGGATGAGGTGTGTTAGTGTGGGGGTGAGGTGTGTTAGTGAGGTGTGTTAGTGTAGGGGTGAGGTGTGTTAGTGTGGAGGTGAGGTGTGTTAGTGTGGGGGTGAGGTGTGTTAGTGTGGGGGTGAGGTGTGTTAGTCTGGGGTGAGGTGTGTTAGTGTGGAGGTGAGGTGTGTTAGTGTGCAGGTGAGGTGTGTTAGTGTGGGGTGAGGTGTGTTAGTGTGGGGTGAGGTGTGTTAGTGTGCGGGTGAGGTGTGTTAGTGTGGGGTGAGGTGTGTTAGTGTAGGGATGAGGTGTGTTAGTGTGGGGTGAGGTGTGTTAGTGTGGGGTGAGGTGTGTTAGTGTAGGGATGAGGTGTGTTAGTGTGGGGTGAGGTGTGTTAGTGTGGGGTGAGGTGTGTTAGTGTGGGGTGAGGTGTGTTAGTGTAGGGATGAGGTGTGTTAGTGTGGGGTGAGGTGTGTTAGTGTGGGGGTGAGGTGTGTTAGTGTGGGGTGAGGTGTGTTAGTGTGGGGGTGAGGTGTGTTAGTGTGGGGTGAGGTGTGTTAGTGTGGGGGTGAGGTGTGTTAGTGTGGGGGTGAGGTGTGTTAGTGTGGGGTGAGGTGTGTTAGTGTGGGGGTGAGGTGTGTTAGTGTGGGGTGAGGTGTGTTAGTGTGGGGTGAGGTGTGTTAGTGTGGGGATGAGGTGTGTTAGTGTGGAGGTGAGGTGTGTTAGTGTGGAGGTGAGGTGTGTTAGTGTGGGGTGAGGTGTGTTAGTGTAGGGATGAGGTGTGTTAGTGTGGGGTGAGGTGTGTTAGTGTAGGGATGAGGTGTGTTAGTGTGGGGTGAGGTGTGTTAGTGTGGGGTGAGGTGTGTTAGTGTGGGGTGAGGTGTGTTAGTGTAGGGATGAGGTGTGTTAGTGTGGGGTGAGGTGTGTTAGTGTGGGGTGAGGTGTGTTAGTGTGGGGGTGAGGTGTGTTAGTGTGGGGTGAGGTGTGTTAGTGTGGGGTGAGGTGTGTTAGTGTGGGGTGAGGTGTGTTAGTGTGGGGTGAGGTGTGTTAGTGTGGGGATGAGGTGTGTTAGTGTGGGGTGAGGTGTGTTAGTGTAGGGATGAGGTGTGTTAGTGTGGAGGTGTGGGATGTGTGTTAGTGTGCGGGTGTGGTGTGTTAGTGTGAGGGTGAGGTGTGTTAGTGTGGGGTGAGGTGTGTTAGTGTAGGGATGAGGTGTGTTAGTGTGGGGATGAGGTGTGTTAGTGTGGGGATGAGGTGTGTTAGTGTGGGGTGAGGTGTGTTAGTGTGGGGTGAGGTGTGTTAGTGTGGGGATGAGGTGTGTTAGTGTGGGGTGAGGTGTGTTAGTGTAGGGATGAGGTGTGTTAGTGTGGGGTGAGGTGTGTTAGTGTGCAGGTGAGGTGTGTTAGTGTGCAGGTGAGGTGTGTTAGTGTGCAGGTGAGGTGTGTTAGTGTGCAGGTGAGGTGTGTTAGTGTGCAGGTGAGGTGTGTTAGTGTGCAGGTGAGGTGTGTTAGTGTAGGGATGAGGTGTGTTAGTGTGGGGATGAGGTGTGTTAGTGTGGGGTGAGGTGTGTTAGTGTGGGGATGAGGTGTGTTAGTGTGGGGATGAGGTGTGTTAGTGTAGGGATGAGGTGTGTTAGTGTGCAGGTGAGGTGTGTTAGTCTGGGGTGAGGTGTGTTAGTGTGGAGGTGAGGTGTGTTAGTGTGCAGGTGAGGTGTGTTAGTGTGCAGGTGAGGTGTGTTAGTGTGCAGGTGAGGTGTGTTAGTGTGTTAGTGTGGGGTGAGGTGTGTTAGTGTGTGTGTTAGTGTGGGTAGTGTAGTGTGGGGTGAGGTGTGTTAGTGTAGTGTGCAGGTGTGGGGAGAGTGTGTTAGTCTGGGGTGAGGTGTGTTAGTGTGGGGTGAGGTGTGTTAGTGTGCGGGTGAGGTGTGTTAGTGTGCGGGTGAGGTGTGTTAGTGTGGGTGTGAGGTGTGTTAGTGTGCGGGTGAGGTGTGTTAGTGTAGGGATGAGGTGTGTTAGTGTGAGGGTGAGGTGTGTTAGTGTGGGGTGAGGTGTGTTAGTGTAGGGATGAGGTGTGTTAGTGTGCGGGTGAGGTGTGTTAGTGTGCGGGTGAGGTGTGTTAGTGTAGGGATGAGGTGTGTTAGTGTGGGGTGAGGTGTGTTAGTGTGGGGTGAGGTGTGTTAGTGTAGGGATGAGGTGTGTTAGTGTGGGGTGAGGTGTGTTAGTGTGGGGTGAGGTGTGTTAGTGTAGGGATGAGGTGTGTTAGTGTAGGGATGAGGTGTGTTAGTGTAGGGATGAGGTGTGTTAGTGTGGGGATGAGGTGTGTTAGTGTAGGGATGAGGTGTGTTAGTGTGGGGATGAGGTGTGTTAGTGTGGGGTGAGGTGTGTTAGTGTAGGGATGAGGTGTGTTAGTGTGCAGGTGAGGTGTGTTAGTGTAGGGATGAGGTGTGTTAGTGTGGGGTGAGGTGTGTTAGTGTAGGGATGAGGTGTGTTAGTGTGGGGATGAGGTGTGTTAGTGTGGGGTGAGGTGTGTTAGTGTAGGGATGAGGTGTGTTAGTGTGCAGGTGAGGTGTGTTAGTGTAGGGATGAGGTGTGTTAGTGTAGGGATGAGGTGTGTTAGTGTGGGGATGAGGTGTGTTAGTGTGGGGTGAGGTGTGTTAGTGTGGGGATGAGGTGTGTTAGTGTGGGGATGAGGTGTGTTAGTGTGGGGATGAGGTGTGTTAGTGTGGGGATGAGGTGTGTTAGTGTGGGGATGAGGTGTGTTAGTGTAGGGATGAGGTGTGTTAGTGTGGGGTGAGGTGTGTTAGTGTAGGGATGAGGTGTGTTAGTGTGGGGATGAGGTGTGTTAGTGTGGGGATGAGGTGTGTTAGTGTGGGGTGAGGTGTGTTAGTGTAGGGATGAGGTGTGTTAGTGTGGGGTGAGGTGTGTTAGTGTAGGGATGAGGTGTGTTAGTGTAGGGATGAGGTGTGTTAGTGTGGGGATGAGGTGTGTTAGTGTGGGGATGAGGTGTGTTAGTGTGGGGATGAGGTGTGTTAGTGTGGGGATGAGGTGTGTTAGTGTGGGGGTGAGGTGTGTTAGTGTGGGGATGAGGTGTGTTAGTGTGGGGTGAGGTGTGTTAGTGTGCAGGTGAGGTGTGTTAGTGTGGGGATGAGGTGTGTTAGTGTGGGGATGAGGTGTGTTAGTGTGGGGATGAGGTGTGTTAGTGTGGGGTGAGGTGTGTTAGTGTAGCCATGAGGTGTTTTAGTGTGGGGATGAGGTGTGTTAGAGTGTGGGTGAGGTATGGTAGTTTGGGGATGAGGTGTGGTAGTGTGGGGGTGTGATTTGTGGTAGTAGTTTGGGGGGAGGTGTGTTAGTTTTGGGGTGAAGTGTGATAGCAGTATTGGGGTGAGATGTGGTAGTAGTTTGGCGGTGATGTGTGGTAGTTTAGTTAGTTTAATATGTTTATTATGCACACCATACCCATCCTGTGGGCGGTAGTCAAAAGATTACAGAGGTACATAATTGGTCCAGGGACTGGACTCCAAAGTTTTGGTAGCTGAGCAAGTTACAGAGGTAATGAACTCACAATTTACAAAGGTAATGAACTCACAATTTACAAAGGTAATGAACTCCTGGTAGGTCTGGTCACAATCATGACAAGTTACAAAGTTGTTTACAGATTACAGAGGTACACAATGGGTCCAGGGACTGGGCCCCCAAAGTTTTGATAGCTGAACTAGGTACAAAGGTAATGAGCTCACAAGTTACAAAGGTAATGAATTCTGTAAGAATGGTTACTTACGTTTATATATGGCTACAATCATGAACAAATTATAGAGTAATGAGCAATTCACACTTCCACACCCGGTCACAACTGTAGTGAGTTATTGGTGCAAATATTGATTGTTGATTGTTTTAAATTCTCATGATTAATGTGTTTATGATTCATTACCTTTGCGATGGTACTGCAGCCGCAGGGAGTGCCGGGCTCACAGGAACTTCCACTACAGGGACAGCATCGTGGAGTTCGACCGCGAGGCAGCTGCCAGGTGTGCCACAGGCAGTGTGTACTCAGTTCCTCAAGCTTCAACATCCGTACACACGAGGGCCTGGGATCTTCAATCAACTTGGCGTCCACCAGGACGCTGACATGTCCCTAGGGCAGCTACACACACACACACACACACACACACACACACACACACACACACACACACACACACACACACACACACACATACGATAATGGTTAACATACGAACAACCGAGGAGGAGGTGAAGAAGCTGCTAAGTGACCTTGATACCTCAAAGGCGATGGGACCGGACATCTCCCCATGGGTCCTTAGAGAAGGAGCAGAGATGCTGTGCATGCCCCTAACCACAATCTTCAACACATCCATTGAAACTGGGCAACTACCTGAGAAATGGAAGACAGCAAATGTAGTCCCCATATTTAAGAAAGGAAACAGAAACGAAGCGCTAAACTACAGACCTGTGTCTCTGACATGTATTGTGTGCAAAGTCATGGAGAAGATTATCAGGAGGAGAGTGGTCGAACACCTGGAACGGAACAAGATTATAAATGAAAACCAGTATGGGTTCATGGAAGGCAAACCTTGTATCACAAAGCTCCTGGAGTTTTATGACAAGGTAACAGCAGTAAGACACGAGAGAGAGGGGTGGGTAGATTGCGTTTTCCTAGGCTGCAGGAAGGCCTTTGACACAGTTCCCCACAAGAGATTAGTGCAGAAGCTGGAGGATCAGGCGCATGTAACAGGGAGGGCACTGCAATGGGTCAGGGAATACCTGACAGGGAGGCAGCAACGAGTCATGGTACGTGAAGAGGTATCACAGTGGGCGCCTGTGACGAACCGGGTCCCACAGGGGTCAGTTCTAGGACCAGTGCTATTTTTGATATATGTGAACGACATGATGGAAGGAATAGACTCTGAAGTGTCCCTATTCGCAGATGATATGAAGTTGATGAGAAGAATTAAATCGGATGAGGATGAGACAGGACTGCAAAGAGACCTGGACAGGCTGGACATGTGGTCCAGAAACTGGCTTCTCGAATTCAATCCTGCCAAATGCAAAGTCATGAAGATTGGGGAGGGGCAAAGAAGATCGCAGACAGAGTATAGGCTAGGTGGACGAAGACTACAGACCTCACTCAGGGAGAAAGACCTCGGGATGACCATAACACCGAGCACGTCACCGGAGGCACACATCAACCAAATAATTGCTGCAGCATATAGGCGCCTGGCAAACCTGAGAATAGCGTTCCGATTCCTTAATAAGGAATCGTTCAAGACACTGTACACTGTGTATGTTAGGCCCACACTGGAGTATGCAGCACCAGTCTGGAACCCACACCTGGTCAAGCACGACAAGAAGTTAGAGAAAGTACAAAGGTTTGCAACAAGGCTAGTCCCAGAGCTCAGGGGAATGTCGTACGAGGAAAGGTTGAAGGAAACCGGACTGACGACACTGGAGGACAGAAGCATCAGGGGAGACATGATAACGACATAGAACATACTGCGGGGAATAGACAAGGTGGACAGAGATAGGGTGTTCCAGAGAGAGGACACAGGAACAAGGGGTCACAACTGGAAGCTGAAGACTCAGACGAGTCACAGGGACGTTAGGAAGTCATAGAGTCGTCAGGAAGTGGAATAGCCTAGCAAGTGAAGTAGTGGAGGCAGGAACCATACATAGTTTTAAGAAGAGGTATGATAAAGCTCAGGAAACAAAGAGAGAGAGGACCTAGTAGCGATCAGTGAAGAGGCGGGGCCAGGAGCTGAGTCTCGACCCCTGCAACCACAATTAGGTGAGTACAATTAGGTGAGTACTCACACACACTCACACTCACACTGACACACACACACACACACACACACATACACACACACACACACACACACACACACACACACATACACACAAAGTTTAGTTTAATATTTTTATTATGCACCCCATACCTATCCTGTGGGCGGTAGTCAAAAGATTACAAAGGTACATAATGGGTCCAGGGACTGGATTCCAAAGTTATGATAGCTGAACTAGTTACAAAGGTAATGAACTCCAGGTAGATCTGGTCACAATCTTGGCAAGTTACAAAGGTAATGAATCAGCCTCACTCCTATACATGGTTACAGTCATGAACAAATTACAAAGTAATGAACCACTGATACTTCCACACCTGGTCACAATTGTAATGAGTTATAAATACAAATATTAAGTGGATCATACACCCACACTAGCGCGCGCGCACACATACACGCACGAGCGCGCTCGCACGGACATATGCACACGAGCGAACAAATATATGCATACACAAAAGCACGCACACCCACACACACACGGGTGTACAAATATATGCATACACACAAGCACACACACACCCACACATGCACGCACACACACACACCCACACACACCCACACCCACACACCCACACCCACACACAGTGACCTTCAAGGCAGAATCGACTCAGAACAGGATCCTGCAGGAGAAAGCACAATTAAGGGACATGCCGGTATACAGGAAGGTGTATCTCGACTGCGACAGAACACAAGAAGAAAGGCAGAAACTGAGAGAGATGGTACAAAGGCGAAAGGAGGAAAGAGAGGGGATGGTGAAGACAGACAGGAGATCCCAGACACAGGAAGATCAAATACAGCCTCCCTCACAACTTCCTATAGAAGCCTCCTAACCAGGTCAACCCCAGTGCAACCAAACACTCTAAACCAAAACACCCATGCCACATCCAATGCCCCCACCCACTGCATTACAAACTCCACCCCCACAGCAACCACCCATAGTTCCTCATCAGGTCTCCCACTTCCCCTGCCCCAATACACCTCCCAGACCACAGTCTTAGAAAAGAAGTTGAAGGTGTGGCATACAAATGCAGATGGAATAACAAATAAGTATGAGGAGTGGCACGAAAGAATCAAGGAGACATCCCCAGACATAATAGCACTCACAGAAACAAAACTCACCAGAATAATAACAGATTCAATCTTTCCATCCGGATATCAAATCCTCAGGAAAGACAGAGGGAGGAGAGGGGGAGGAGGAGTTGCACTGCTCATTAAAAACCAGTGGAGTTTTGAGAAAATGGAAGGAATGGATGGCACGGGCAAAAGGGACTACTTAGTGGGAACAATCCAGTTTGAGGGACATAAGGTGATAATTGCAGTAATGTACAACCCACCACAGAACTGCAGGAGGCCTAGAGAAGATTACGATGAGAGCAACAGAGAAATGGTCGACACACTAGCCGAGGTGGCCAAGATAGCACACATGGGGGGAGCAAAATTACTAGTTATAGGTGATTTCAATCACAAGCAGATTGACTGGGAAAACCTGGAGCCCCATGGGGGTCCCAAAACATGGAGAGCCAAGATGATGGATATGGTACTGGAAAACCTCATGCATCAACATGTTGGAGACACTACCAGAGAGAGAGGAGAGGATGATCCAGCAAGACTGGACTTTGTATTCACCTTGAGTAGTTCGGACATTGAGGATATCATGTATGATAGGCCCCTGGGAGCTAGTGATCATGTGGTTCTGTGCTTCGTCTACATAGTTGAGCTCCAAGTGGAGAGAGTAGCAGGAATAGGGTGGGAAAAACCAAACTACAAAAGGGGGAACTACTCAGGCATGAGGAACTTCCTTCAAGACATTCAGTGGTAGAGGGAACTGACAGGAAAACCAGTACAAGAAATGATGGACTATGTGGCAACAAAATGCAAGGAGGCAGAGGAGAGGTTTGTTCCCAAGGGAAACAGAAATAATGGGAAGTACAGAACGATTCCTTGGTTCACCCAAAGGTGTAGGGAGGCAAAAACTAGGTGTACTAGAGAATGGAAAAGGTACAGAAGACAGAGAACTCAGGAAAATAAAGAGATTAGCCGAAGAGCCAGAAACGAATATGCACAGATAAGAAGGGAGGCTCATCGACAATATGAAAATGACATAGCATCGAAAGTCAGGACTGTCCCGAAGCTGTTGTACAGCCACATCAGGAGGAAAACAACAGTCAATGACCAGGTAATCAGACTGAGGAAGAGTGATGGGGAATTCACAAGAAACGACCAAGAGGTATGTCAGGAGCTCAACACGAGATTTAAAGAAGTATTTACAGAGGAAACCAGTAGGACTTCAGGAAATCAGAACAGGGGGTACACCAGCCAGTGCTGGATGAGGTACATATAACCAAGGAGGAGGTGAAGAAGCTGCTATGCGAACTTGACACCTCAAAGGCGGTGGGACCAGACAACATCTCTCTGTTGATAATTAAAGAGAGAGCAGAGATATTGTGTGTGCCATTAACAAAGATCTTCAACACATCATTTGAAACTGGGCAACTCCTCGAGGTATGGAAGATGGCAAATGTAGTCCCTATTTTTAAAAAGGGAGACAGACATGAGGCACTAAACTACAGACCTGTATCATTAACGTGTATAGTATGGAAGGTCATGGAGAAGATCATTAGGAGGAGAGTGGTGGAGCACCTGGAAAGAAACAAGTGCATAATTGACAACCAGCATTGTTTCAGGGAAGGAAAATCCTGTGTCACAAACCTACTAGTGTTTTATGACAAGGTGACAGAAGTAAGACAAGAGAGAGAGGGGTGGATCGACTGCATTTTTTTTGGACTGCAAGAAGGCCTTCGACACAGTTCCTCAAAAGAGGTTACTGCAAAAGCTAGAGGATCTGGCACACATAACAGGAAAAGCACTGCAATGGATCAGAGAATACCTGACAGGGAGGCAACAACGAGTCATGGTACGTGACGAGGTGTCAGAGTGGGCGCCTGTGACAAGCGGGGTTCCACAGGGGTCAGTTCTAGGACCTGTGCTGTTCTTGGAATATGTGAACGACATAACGGAAGGGATAGACTCAGAAGTGTCCTTGTTTGCGGATGATGTGAAGTTAATGAGAAGAATCAAATCGGATGAGGATCAGGCAGGACAACAAAGAGACCTGGACAGACTACAAGTCTGGTCCAGCAACTTGCTCCTTGAGTTTAACCCTGCCAAATGCAAAGTCATGAAGATTGGGGAAGGGCATAGAAGACTGCAGACACAATATAGTTTAGATGGCCAAAGACTGCAAACCACACTCAATGAAAAAGATCTGGGGGTGAGTATAACACCGAGCATATCTCTTGAGGTGCACATCAATCAGATAACTGCTGCAGCATACGGGCGCCTGGCAAACCTACGGATAGCATTCCGATACCTCAGTAAGGATTCGTTCAAGACTCTGTATACCATCTACGTCAGGCTCATACTGGAGTATGCAGCACCAGTTTGGAATCCACACCTAGTCAAGCACGTCAAGAAATTAGAGAATGTGCAAAGGTTTGCAACAAGACTAGTCCCAGAGCTACGGGGATTGTCCTACGAAGAAAGGTTGAGGGAAATCAGCCTGACGACACTGGAGGACAGGAGGGTCAGGGGAGACATGATAACGACATGTAAAATAGTGTGCAGAATAGACAAGGTGGACAAAGACGGGATGTTGCAGAGAAGGGACACAGACACAAGAGGTCACAATTGGAAGTTGAAGACTCAGATGAATCAAAGGGATGTTAGGAAGCATTTCTTCTGTCATAGAGTAGTCAGGCCGTGGAATAGCCTAGAAAGTGACGTAGTGGAGGCGGGAACCATACATAGTTTTAAGGCGAGGTATGATAAGGCTCATGGGGCAGGAAGAGAGAGGACCTAGTAGCAATCAGCGAAGAGGCGGGGCCAGGAGATATGAATCGACCCCTGCAACTACAAATAGGTGAGTATAAATAGGTGAGTACACCCACACCCACACACTCACTCTCACACACACCCACATTCACACCCACACACACACCCACACACACACACACACACACAAACACACACACACAAACACACACACACACACACACACGCACACACACACACACACACACACCAAGCAGAGGTATAATAAAGCTCACGGCTCAGGGAGAGTGACCTAGTAGCGATCAGTGAAGAGGCGGGGCCAGGAGCTCGGACTCGACCCCCACAACCTCAACTAGGTGAGTACAACTAGGTGAGTACACCAACACACACACCCACACCCACACACACACACACACAAACACACACACACACTCACAGACACACACACTGGTCTGTAATATACCACTGTGGATAAAATACTTTGCCATTTCTTGAACATTTCTGAGTGAGTTGTTTCTAAATTCATTAATTTGATCACACTCCAGTACATAATGACGCAGGGTGTGACAATAGTCCATCTGGCAAAGTTTACATTTCGTTTGGTCTACATCTGGTGGTGGTGATTTAACCTGCCATAGATACTTGTAACCCAGCCGGAGCCGGGCAGTAGTGACATCCAAGAGTCTGCTTATCTTGATGGATGCACCATAGACATGTGGCTCCTCCTACATGATGGAATGATGATAGATGGACTGACTTGTGTCAATCTCCCTAAGTCTTAAGTCAATAAAGTTCATTTGAAGTTCTTTTCTTATTATTGTTCTCAAATTGCTAACTGACAACCCAAGATCGTAATCTACCCCCTCTTTGAAAGCATTCAGCTTAGCCAATTTATCAGTTCTACCATGCATCTGAAGACCAATGTGAGATGGAATCCACAGCATGTGCACTCTGACTCCACTGTCCGCAATCTTACCATACCTATGTCTGGCTTCTGACACAAGCATGCCACAATTTATACTTAATGAGTTGAGAGCATTTATGGATGACATAGAATCAGTTACAATTAAAGTATCAACCTTAGATACATGGACGCATTTGAGTGCAAGGAGTATGGCAAACAGTTCTGTTTGAAGGGTAGAGGCCCAGTTATTGATACGTGCTCCAATATCTTTATGAGAGCCATCACTCTGTATGACAACAGCAGCACTACCAGCTGCACCAGTGGATTGGTGAACAGAACCGTCAACGTAAATAATTTGTGAAAGAGTGTTCTGTGTGACTATTACAACCCAGGATTCCAAATGGCCTGTTATCCCGGGTGTAATGGGAGTAAAATAAACACAGCAGAAAAAGTTTAGACTTATATTATCCTTCACTAATTTAGAACAGCAATATGTACATTATGTACAGTGATAAGTATAGTGCACTCCACGGTAAGCAAGGCAGAAATAGAAGCCACAAGATAGCAGACCGTGCTTCAACCAGCTCTAGAATGGGAATGACAAGGGCAGACAGGAGAGCGGTACCCACATAACCTCTGCGATTGCCAAAACCATCTTCTTATTGGCTAGAACCTGGTCACTAGTTGAACGACGGGGCCCCATCATCAACTCTTAGCAACCTGGTTCGCTGGTTGGGGGAGATAGCCTGTAAATGAGGGTGTGTACATGCGCCGAATAAAGGTTACGTACTCTTTGCATGCCACAGTGACTAAGCTATCAATACAGCTTAAGGCATCATGTTTGGCTTCAAGACGATGCTTTGGTTGTGATTTAAGAAGAGTTTTGGAGGGAAATGGAGGAATGGTAATTTGGAATGGGGTAATATCACATGGAGCAGGAAAATGTCTCTGTTGTCTAACTTGACTTAGATTATGTAGCTGGTTCATGCTGACATCGGTTCCAGTTTTTTTGATCCATCTGGAAGGATGTTCACCAGTGCTGAGGAAAGTTTGGAGGGCTTCTGTGCAAGGGTTTGAATGGGCTAGCCTAAGCATATTGACCCCAATAAGGATATTTCTTTCAGTAACACGATCTCTAATGCTTGGAATATTAAGTTCTTTCCACATATTTAAAATTTTGGCAGTACGAGGGCATCCTAGGATGATCCTCATTGCTTCGTTTTGCAGTTTTTCCAGCCCTCCAAGCTTCCAGTCAGACACAAGAGCAAGTAGTGGGAGTAGTGTGCGAGTGAGGTGTGTAAGTGTAGGGGGTGAGGTGTGTTAGTGTGGGGGTGATGTGTAGTAGTAGTGTGGGGGTCATGATTAGTATTAGCGTAGGGGTGAGGTGTGTTAGTTTTGGGGGTCAAGTGTGTTAGTGTGGGGGTGATGTGTAGCAGAAGTGTGGGGGTGAAGTGTGGTAGTAGTGTGGGGGTGAGGTCCGTTAGCGTGGGGGTGAGGTCTGTTAGTGTGGTGGTAAGGTGTGTTAGTGTGGGGGTGATGTGTGGTAGTTCTTTGGGGGTGAGTTTTGATAGTACTGTGGTGGTGACAAGTGGTAGTAGTGTGCGGGAAACGTGTGTTAGTGTGGGAGGAGTGGTAGTACTGTGGGGCTGAAGTGTGGTAGAAGTGTGGGGGTGAGGTGTGTCAGTGTGGGGGTGATGTGTGGTAGTAGTGTTGGAGTGAGGTGTCTTAGTGTATGAGTGATGTGTGGTAGTAGTGTGGTGATGAGGTGTGTTAATGTGGGGGTGATGTGTGGTAGTAGCGTTGTGGAGAGGTGTGTTAATGTGGGGGTGATGTGTGGTAGTAGCGTGGGGGTGAGGTGTGTTAATGTGTTAGTGTAGGGTGAGGTTAGTGTGGGGTTGAGGTGTGTAACTGTTGGGATGAGGTTTGGTAGAAGTTGGGGTGAAGTGTGTTAGTGTACAGGCAAGGTGTGTTAGTGAGGAGGTGTTGTGTGGTAGTTTGGGGGTGAGGTGTGATAGTAGTGTGGGGGTAAGGTGTATTAGAAGCGTGCAGGTGTACTGTGTTAGTATGGGGGTCAGGTTTGTTAGTGTAGGGATCATGTGCGGAAGTGTCGGGATGAGATGTGGTAGTGTAGGGGTAAGGTGTGTTATTGTGGGGAAAGTGTATTAGAATGGGGGTGAGGTGTGCTAGTGTGGGGGTAAGTTGTGAGAGTGTGGGGTGATGTATTGTAGTAGTGTGGGTGAGGTGTGTTATTGTCTGGGTGATATGTGGTAGCAGTGTGGGAGTAAGGTGTGGTAGAGTGGGGGTGATGTGTGGTAGTAGTGTGAAGGTGAGGTGAGTTAGTATGGTGTTGAAGTGTTGTAGTAGTGTGTGGGGAGAGGTGTGTTAGTGTGGGAGTGATGTGTGTTAGTTTGGGGGTGATGTGTGGTAGTTTGGGGGTGATGTGTGGTAGAAGTGCGGGAGTGAGGTGTGTTAGTGTGGGGGAAGTATGTTAGCATGGGGGTGAGGTGTGTTAGTGTGGGGGTGATGTGTAGTGGGGGTGAGGAGTGTGTTGAGTGTGGGGTGTGGAAGGAGTGTGTTATTGTGGGGGTGACGTGTGGTAGTAGTGTGGGGATGAGTTGTTTTAGTGTGAGGGTGTTATGAGGTTTGTAGTAGTTCTTTGTGGGGTATAAGTAGTGTGCGTGAGTTAGTGTAGTAGTGGGGGTGAGAGAAGTGTGTTAGTGTGGGGGTGATGTGTGGTAGTAGTGTTGGGGTGAGGTGTCTTAGTGTATGGGTGACGTGTGGTAGTAGTGTGGTGGTGAGGTGTGTTAGTGTCGGGGGTGATGTGTGGTAGTAGTGTCGGGGTGATGTGTGGTAGTAGCGTTGTGGAAAGGTGTGTTAGTGTGTTAGCGTGGGGTGAGGTTAGTGTGGGGTTGAGGTGTGTAAGTGTTGGGATGAGGTTTGGTAGAAGTTGGGGTGAAGTGTGTTAGTGTACAGGCAAGGTGTGTTAGTGAGGAGGTGTTGTGTGGTAGTTTGGGGGTGAGGTGTGATAGTAGTGTAGGGGTGAGGTGTTGTGAGGCTATGTGGGTGAGGTGTATAGTGAAGGGTGAGAGGTTAGTGTAAAGGAAAGAGGGGAAGTGATGTTAGTGTAAAGGAGATGCATTAGAAGCTGAGGCAATTATTATACAAAAATAAATAAAGGGAGTATCATCTGTTCGGCATGGGGGATGAGGATGTGTAACAGTGTAGGGGCAGAGGTGTACAGTGTGTGGGAAGGTGTTAGCATGGGGTATGTGTACAGTGTGGGCAAGGGAGTTGTGTTAGTGGAAGTGATACGAGATAGCAGTGTAGGGGTGAGGAGGTTATTGTAGGTGATGTGGTAGTAGTGTGAGGAGGAGGCAGTGAGTGAGGTGGTAGTAGTGTTGGGACGAGGTGTTAGCGTGGCATGATGCGTGATAGTAGTGAGGAGGGCAAGTGTGTGGCAGAACGGGTGATGGCAAAGAGTGTAAGTGATAAAAGACCTAAAGGATATGTGGTGCACAGGGGTGAAAGTGCAGTGTGGGGGCAAGGTAAGAGGTAGTGATGTGCAGTAGCAGTGCAAAGGAGGAACAGTGTTCTGGACGAGGCGTGTAGCAGTGTCGACAAGGTGTCTTAGTGTGGGGGCAGTGTACAGTGGGGTGAAGTGTGGCAGTGGGACGATGTGGCAGTGCAAAGTGAGGCGATAGTAGTTAGGGGAGGTGTTAGTATTGGGGGCATGTGATAGTAGTACAGGTGAGATCTGGCAGCAGTGGCGGTGATGTGGTAGCAGTGTATGAGGCAAAGAGTGGGGTGATGTTAGTGTAAGTGAGGTGTCTTAGTGGGGTGAGGTGAGTTAGTGATTGGATGAGGTATGTGTTAGTGTAAAGTGAGGTGTGTTAGTGTAAGGATGTGTGGTAGTATTGTGTGAGGAGGTTATGGGGTAATGTGTTAGTGTAAGTATGTGTGGTAGTTGGGGGCGACGAGCTTTAGTGTCTGGCGAGGCATGGCAGCGTGGATAATGTCTTATGTAGTGAGATGTTTAGCGTAAAGTGAAACGTGGCAGTGTAACAGGTGTGGCAGATGCAGAATAGGGGAGGTGAGAGCGCGGTGGAAGCGTGGAAAATGTAGTGAGATGAGGAGCAGTGTTGGCGCGATGCGTGGCAGTAGCGTGATGAGGTGTGCTAGGTGTAAAGGGATGGTCCGAAAAGAGTGCCGCGTGGGGCTATGCTAGTGCTGGGACGAGGTGTACAGGCAAGGAGGCAAAGAAAAGGCTTAGGCATGCAGCCTGGGGACAGTGTGTTGATTTGCAGAGCAGTGTGGATGGAGGTGTAATAATAAGCATGTGATAGCAGTAAAAGTGAGATGGCAATAGTGCGTGATGTAGCGTGCGAGGTGTGTTATGTGGGGGTGGAGGTGTGTTAACGTGTAAGGATGGTAGTGTGGGGGGATGATTAGTAAGAAAAGGAGGAGGCGTGTTTAGTGGGGGTTATGTGCGCTGTGCAAAATATGTGGCAGAAGCGTGGGGGGTGAGGTGATAGCAGTGGTGGCAGTCCTGTTAGTGCAGGCAAGGTGCATAGTAAAGGATGTGCAGCCGCTTAGTGAGTTTGATGGCACGTGGTGGACGTGGTAGTAGTACAGGAAACGTACAGTGTGAGGAGGTGCGGATAGCACCGTAAAGTGATGCAGCAGTCTAAAGGAGTTGTGCCAGTAAAGATGCAGGTGGCATTGTGGGTGAGGCACCAGTGCGCATGTGGTAGCAGTGGTAAGGAGGTGTGTTAGTGTGGGGTGGATATGTGGTAACAGTGTGGGGTGATGTGTGGCAGGTTGAGAGGGTGCAACGTGCGTAAGGATGTGTGGTAGTAGCGCAGGGGGTGAGGTGTGTTATGGGGGTGATGTGGTAGCAGGTGCATGTGAGGCAAGGTAAAGATGTGTAGTGCGGGCATGTGTATGTAAAGGATGTGGCAGTAGTGTAAGAGGAGTCTTAGTGGGTGACATGATATAGGTGATGTGTGATAGTAGTGCGATGATGTAACGTAAATGGAGGGTATGTGTGTCTGTGTGGGGAGATGTTTGTAGTAGGAGGGTGAGGTGTTGTAGTAGTTTGGTGCCCAGGTGTGTTAGTGTGGGGGCAAGTGATGTGACAGTGTGGCGATATTAATGCGGAGGTGATGTAGTGAAAGGAGGTGATGTGGTGCAGAGTGCGTTTGAAATGAGGCAAATGCAGGCTGACGTGTGATAGTGTAAAGGATATCTGCAGGCACGGGGATGTGTGGCAGTGTGGAATGAGGTACACGTGGGGGATGTGTGGTAGTAGTTTGGGAGGAGTGCAGTAGTGAGGGATGATGTGCGCAGCATTGTAAAAGGAGGTGCGATAGTGTAAAGGGGCGTGTGCTATTGTGGGGTGATGTGTGCTAGTGAATTGTGTTATGGGGGTGAGGTGCTAGTGAGGTGAGGTGTTAGTGGGGTGAGGTGTGTTAGTGGAACTGTGGTATTAGTGTAAAGATGTACAGTGTAAAGTGAGGTGATAGCTCTGGGGAGTGAGGTGCATTAGAAGTGAAGGTGTACAGTATGGGTGTTAGTGTGTTAGTGGGTATCGCAAAGTGGCAGTGTGGGGACGAGATTTGCAATAGAGTAGGTAGTGCTAGTGTGGAGTGAGCTGTGTTATGTTAGTGATGCAAGATAGCAGGGGTTAGGAGGCACAGGGGTGCGATGTATGGAAGTATCAGGAGGTGAGGTGTTAGTTTAGTGAGGTGGTAGCAGTGGAGTTATGTGGTGAGAGTGTAGGTGTGAGGTGATAGTAAAGGGTGAGTGGAAAGCATTGTGATGAGGTGTGTTAGTGTGGGCTGATGCATGGTAGTAGATAAGGTGATGTAGAAGAAGATGGAGATGAGAGAAAGGTAAAAGAAAAAGGATAGTAGTGTGGTGTTAGTGATAGTAGTGTGGGGGTGAGGCTCAGTGTGGGCTGTTGTAGTAACAGTGTGGGGGTGATGTGGTAGTAGTGGGGTGATGTGTGATAGAAGTGTGGGGGTGATGTAGTAGCTTGGAGGAGGTGAGAGTAGTGATGGTGAGGATAGTACTTGGACTGTGCAGGAGGTGTGATAGCAGGAGGTGAGATGTGTTAGTGTGGGCTGATGAGTGGTACAGTGTGGGGTGATGGCAGAGTAAGATGGTAGTAGTGTAAAGGATGTGTAGTGCAAGTGATGTGGCAGCAGTGTAAGGATGTGTGGTAGCAGTGTGTGATGTGTAGTAGCAAAGTGATATGTATAGTAGTGTAAAGATGTGCAGCGCTAGCAGAAAGTAAGTGATGTGTGCATGCGGGTGGAGGTCACAGCAGTGTAAAAGATAAAGAAAGATGTACAGCAGTGTTGGTGCGAGGTGAAGAGGAGGGCATGTTTGGTAGTGGTGGGTGAGGTTAGTGGGGGTGATGTAGCAGTGTAAAGGGATGTAGTAATGTGAAGAGTGTGTTATGTAAAGATGTAGAGTGTAAAGATGTGTGGTAGTACGTAAAGATATGTGGCAGTGGTGTGGGTGGATGGTGTGGCAGCATTGTGTAACGATGGTATGTGAGATATGATTCAGAGAATTTACTCAAAGTGTTACGAACATAGTTGGTCCCTGGGTTATAGTGCTTTTCGTAATAAATTATCAAACTTAACACGCATTGGGGTCTTCATTCGTAGAGGTAAAGGAATTTCCTTGGTTCCTATTTAATTTATTAATAATCAAAACCACTTAAATCCACTTTCTCATATTTTGCACTATGAGTAGAACACTTGTTAAAACATCACAGTACTAGGATATGTATTTACAAATGGCTCTGAGTGAGTCAGGAAATATCAGTATATGTACAGACATTGGCATTGCTTTGCATAGCTCGGCCTGATTTTCGAACACATAGAAGTACGTGTCCAGATCAGACTCGCAAAACTTGGGCACCAAAGATGCTGCTTTATGAATGTCGAAAGGATTTCTGGGGGCCTCAGGCCTCACAACTCCTTCCCTTTGCCGCTGACGTTCGTAGAGTATGGTGTCCCTCTCGAACTCTTCTGCATTCAGCTTCCTTTGGGCTTTTAATTGGGCCGTTTGTAAAATAATAAGGCGCTCCATTCTTTCGAACTGGCTCTGTGATATGGGCCCAGTTGGTAGAGGAGGAGTTGGGGGATACAAGTTTTCCCGTCTTTCCTTGGGTCGAGCACCTGTGTCGGGTGCTTCTAGTGAACCAGGGTCAGAAACTGGGTGATTAGATGCCCCAATTTCAGGCACCTCTCCCATGGATGTCAGCTCACCAACAGCTCCCCTTGATTCTGGCTCAGCCACATCACCAGAGGGTAGGGAAGTTGGAAGGCCACCAAGATCAAGTCCTTCTGCTCCAAGCAGTCGGTCCAAGTTTTCAAACTGAGATATTAGACTTGCCTCATCAATATCGTCAATGTCATCCACCTCCCCTTGTTCCAGAAACAGCATGTTTCTCAAAATAGATGGAGTGGTCTCGGTGGTGCAATATTTGTTATACTTCACTCCTAGGTGTATGGCAATTTGCCAGCACTTCTCAAGTTTTAATGACTTCAGATCCTCCAAGGTTAACTCACATATTAACTGTTGTATTTGAGCCTCCATAGTGAACCTTATGGGTACCTGAACAGCAGCTCACTTTCATGGGATCAGTATTTACTTCCTAGGGCTGATTATTTCCTCCAGTACATTGGATCAGAGAGCAACTCCCGGACAGGCCCCCACTTTGTTACAAACATAGTCAGTTGGTCCCTGGGTTATAGTGCTTTTCGTAATAAACTAACAAACTTAACACGTCTAGGGGTCTTCATTCATGGAGGAAAAGGAATTTCCTTGGTTTCTATTTAATTGATTAATAACCAAACCACTTAAATCCACTTTCTCATATTTTGCACTATGAGTAGAACACTTATTAAAACATCACAGTAGTAAGATATGTATTTACACATGGCTCTGAGTGAGTCAGGAAATATCAGTATATGTACAGGCACTGGCATTGCTGTAAAATCTTGAAAGCCACATTGATAGAGCTCTTACATAGGGTTCACTCTGCAATAAACCCTCTACACCACAGAGGCTTGATCACTTGGCTTCACTGTCTCTAAGAGCTTTACAACTGCCTTCTCCAGCCGAGATATGTCTTAGCAATGAGTTTTCGAAAATTCCTGGTATTTTCCAGGGAGATGAATGTTGGTTTAGAGGTCGGCACTTCCCAAGACCCTTCCTGGTCCAGAGGAAGGTATGAACTGAACTCAGTGAGGAGGTTTTATCAGCCCACTTTAACTCGGTCACAGCAGGGGTTGAGCAGCTCAAAACACCTACTGGTGCTTGGCCAGGTCGAACCAGCAGTTGAGACTAATTAAACAACCTACCTATATATAAAGCTAAGTAATACGACCAGATAATATTATATAGTCGAGTAAATCCATTTTAGCTACTAATGGAATTACTCCTGAATATAATACTAAGTGAAATAGCAAAAATAACAGGTAAAAGTATACCATTGTGATAGTAACAAGTAGAAACTGTCTACTTAAATAGCAAAATAATTATACATGACAGAGGTAGCTGAAATTGAAACTAAAAGTGAGTAACTAATTCTGCATTGACCATTCTGCTCTCAGGCTGAGTGGTTGTGCTGTGCACGCACTCCTGGTTGAGAGGTCTTCCTGCGCAGTTTGATTTTCTCAAGATAGTGCAGAATACACGAATGCGTGTCAACACTCTGTGCTTTGAATTAGTGCGGGGTGTAGTTACACCTCAGTCCACACAAGTGATTCTACCTATGATTATCTGCGACATATACGGCATTACAGATCAAGATCTGTATGGTGTATCGCTCAATGGGGCTTACTGGATATTCATCAAGTTATGATCGACAGCAGTGTATGAACGCCTGGTGGAGAAGTATCAAGATGGCTGTGTGGACGTTAACTCGGCAATACGAGTTCGTCTCATTGAAGTGTCGAGACACTACACCTGGGTGAATGGGTGAAGGTACGTAATGTGCCTTTTGAGGCTGACGAGGCAGAACTAAGGAACATTTTAGAACGTTATGACACTGTGCACCTGGCAACAGCAGGTACTTGGGCGGATGGGGTGTATGCCGGCTTGCCGGAGGGCACGTTCAACCTGAAGATGACACTGAAGCATGCAATCCAATCGGTTGTCATCTTAGAAGACTTCCGGACACAAGTGATGATGTATTATGCAGGGCAGCACATGACTTGCAGGCTATGTGGCGATTATGACTATATGGCAACACAGTGTGGGAGACAGCAGCGATGACAGGATGCAGACAGTGGGACGGAGCAAGGGCCTGACCCGATGGTGGGGCCTGTCAGTGGGACACCTGTAAATGGCCATAGTTCTTTCTGGAGCAAGGAGGTGGAGAGAGAGTTCCCGACGGTGGGGTTGAGCCCATCAATGCTTGTAGGCTCTATAGTGTCCGCTTTGGTGGAAGGGGAGACCAAGCTGAATGGCGAGGAACGAGTGGAGGATATGGCTTTAGAGCAGCTGACGGACAGGTTTTTGGAGACGACAAGGGCTGGAGATGATGTACAGATGGTGGAAGGACCAGAGGAGCGTGATGACAAGAGGAGAGGCAGTCAGCTGACTGAGGGTGCCGCTTCAATGGGAGTGGTGACCGTGGTCGAGGTGGCGGCGGAGGTACATTGTGAGGCATCTCCCGAGCAGGACATGGACACAGAGAGTGTTCAGCGAAAGAGGGCGGCAACACAATCTGATTCCAATGATGTCTTGACCCCGGCGCAGAGGCCGGGTAAGAAACCATGGGCTGACGTGGTGAGTGGAGGCGCCACAGGTGTGTCCTGTCAGGTGTTCGACCGGGGGAGGGGAAAGCGCTCACAGTGGAGAGCATGGTGGGAAAAGCCAGAAGGCTGGTAATGCGCATATGAAAGGAGTTCCAGGGCAGCATGTAAAACCCTTCAAGAAAGTTTCAGATGTATGACTGTAAATGTAAATGGGATGTGTGCAGATGTGAAGTGACTGTGGCTCCAGGGCTTTTTAAGACATTATGCCATAGACATAGTGTTTGTGCAGGAACATAATTTTAAGGTTGGTAGGGATTTGAATGTGGCTGGATATCATGTGTTTGTGGCGTATTCGGAACGTTTGAAGAGTGGGGTTGGGATCCTGACTCGGGAGACGAGTCCGTTTGTTGTAATTAGATGTGAGGGAGGGGAGGAGAGTAGGGTACTCCGGGTAAATGGGTGGTGGAGGGGTGAGCGACTCTCAGTGGTTTGTGTGTATGTGCTGGCAGAGCGTTATGTATGGGTGAAGAATGAGTTTGTGCATGATATTTTGATTTATTATTTTGATTTATTTAATATTTATTATGAGCGTGCATACAGTAGATGCTGTATACACGGATCTTAGAGCTGTTTATACGGACTTGACTTGGGCCAGCTTGCCTAAGAGGTATCCAGGGTATTGGAAGTTAAGTGTGAGACTTCTTTGGGTGGAGGAGGCGGGGTTAAATTTTGGAACAATGTGGGAGAATTTGTGGGGAGAGGGTAGGGATGTAGGTGACTAACTGGGGTGGTGGGATAGGGTAGCTAAGGAGAGGATCCAGCAGTTTTATGTGCGATGGAGAAAGTACCAGGGTTGGATGGCATACGGGCTGCAACAATATTTCAAGGGTAGGCTGCAGGGTTGTTATGACAGGGGCATGCAGGCAGGGAAGTATCTAAGGAGAGGATCCAGCAGTTTTATGGCGATGGAAAAGTACCAGGGTTGGATGACATACGGGCTGCAACAATATTTCGAGGGTAGGCTGCAGGGTTGTTATGACAGGGGCATGCAGGCAGGGAAGTATCCCATGGAGGAAATCGAGTTGTTAAAAGGGAGGATTCAAGAATTGCAGAATGACAGATTTGATGCAGTGAGAGTGCAGGGTGGATTTGAAGAGGCGGTGTGCGGTGATCACCCATTGGCCTGTGTGTTACGGGGACAGAGGCAGTGCTGTATGGCTATGGAGATTGATAGGCTGGTTTTACATGAGGACTTAGGTGGGTATAGGGCGGGACAGGAGTTAATAGCAATGGAGTGTGAGGGAAAAGTTCAACAGATAGGAGTAGTGAGCGAGTATATGGTAACGATAGTTTGATTGCCAGCTGCTTGTTAAGGTAGGGTAAGTCTAGCTCCCACTATCCCCCTCTTTTTCCTCACCCCGAAAGGTGACGTGTGGGGCTCAGGCCAAACAGTAATCACTCGACTCACAGCTCCCAGCACAACTCTTGGAATGACAGATCGGGTCACCTGCCAACCAACGAGAAGCGTTGAAGGAGAGAACTTTTGCAAAAGTCTGGAGACGTCACTTTTTGGATCTACCTAACTGATTAACTGTAGGCGACAGCAGACAACAGCCCATCATCTTTGTAGTGGTAAAGAACCTGCTTTCCTGTCATCGGGACTGACTATTCAAGGCTATAGACTCTGTGAAGAACTAGCTATTGGGTTGTCACCAACACCTGTGACACCCCCCACATTATCAATAACGGCTACAATTTCTACAAGATGGTGTCAACCTCCACCAGACACCCCAGTATAACTTTACATATTAGCGTTGAATTCAAATGTCATTTTTTTATTTCATTTTTTTTCAAATAGGATACACCTTCATGTTTCACTGTTTTATATCTGCATTGATAAATAATAAAGTGTTTATCTTTGTGAATTATTATTTCTTTTTCTATTCATTAATTTTCCTGAGGAGGAGCCAGCCTTGGTAATACTGTCTGAAGTTGTTACAGGGCTGAGTAAGCCTTCACAAGTGGCGACCTTGCCAGGATCACTCGACTGAATCAAGATTTGACTCTATCCCGAATCTACCATAGGAACTTCAATGCCGCATACCACAGATGGTTACAACCAGCCATGAGCAATCATTCTCTATGGTAGGACTACAGTACAGGTATTTGAAAGATTTGGTGATTGTTATAGTCTCTGTTTATTGTAAGTCAAGGCAGGACATACTAGTTAATTCTGCCACCTATGTTTGTGAGCTTGAAACGATTTGGAGGAATAGACTCTAGGGACCCAAGATTTTCCATTGACAATTTGTTTCATTGAGCTCTGTTTATTATATCAAGGGAACTGTCGTAGGACACTCTTGATTTGTTGGTGAGAAGGTTGGATGGTCCATGGACCCGATTCTATTTATTGTTTGCTCGGAGCCGGCATAGAGCCCTCAGTTTTCATTAATACATTTTGTTTAATCGAAGCAGGGATCGAGCCCTTCGGCTTATTTACAGTTTGAGAGGAGCAGGAATTGAACCCTCCATTTTCTTTGATACCCGTTTCATTTTCCCCTGGTAGTTTAAGTTATTCTTGCAAGTATGGAGGAATACCAGTTTCGGATGAATGCTGGAAGTAAGTTAGGAATAACAGGGAAAAATTAGAATCTTTCATTAGTGCTAAGATCCAGGAAAGAATTGAAAAAGAAAGAATTGAGAGAGAAGAGAGACAGTTAGAAATGGAAATACAGGAGAAAAAGGAGAGAGAGAGAATCGAAAGAGAAGAGAAAAAGGAGAGAGAGAGAGAGAATTGAAAGAGAAAATAAAAAAGACATTTAGAAAGAGAGAAGACAAAAAAGAGCGTGATAGACTTGATCATGAGGAGAGAGCTAGAGTATGTGAGGAACAAGCTAAAATACGTGAGGAACAAGTTAGGTTAAGAGAACTTGAGGAAAGAGCAAAAGATAGAGAACATGAGTTAAGAGGAAGAGAAAAAGATCGCAAGGTAGAGAAATCTCACCTTGAATTAGAGAATAAAAAGTTAACTTTTACACAACAACAATTAGAGGAAGGAGTAATTGAACATCATGCAGCTAGTGCACATATTCCAACACCTAATTTGCCTCCCCTCACAGAGGGTGAAGACATTACTTCATACATTATCATGTTTGAAAATACCGCTACCCGTTGGGTTGTCACCAACACCTGTGACCCCCCCACATCATCAGTAGTGGCTACAATTTCTACAAGATGATGTCAACCTCCAACAGACACCCCAGTATAACTTTACATATTAGCGTTGAATTCAAATATCATTTTTTCATTTCATTTTTATTTTTCTTTCAAATAGGATACACCTTCATGTTTCACTGTTTTTTCTTTGAATTAATAAATAATAAAGTGTTTATCTTCGTGAATTATTATTTCTTTTTCTATTCATTAATTTTCCTAAGGAGGAGCCAGCCTTGGAAATACTCTCTGACGCTGTTACAGAGCTGAGTAAGCCTTCACAGGAGACAATGAGTGATTACGTGGATAGGTGGTTTGGAAGAGATTTACTGAGTGCAGGGGTGGATGTTAGGGCTTTTGGGGGGTTGGGGGAGAATGTATCTCGTGTGCTAAGTGGCAGTGATTGCATGGCATTGGGGGGGATATTGAAGAAGGGAACGTGTGGAGGGCTTTAGAGGGGATGGCATGAGGTAAGGCACCATGTTTGGATGAATTGCCCTGCGAGTTTCATGTGAGCTATTGGAGTGTGTTGAAGTCCTTCTTAGTGGAACTGATGAATACGACAAAAATGGAGGGGAGGATGGGCAGGTTGCAGGGGACTGCAGTTGTGGTTTTAGTGCCAAAAGGTGAGCGACAAGACACGGTGCGGGATTTTAGGGTGATATCACTGTTCTGTGCTGATTTTAAGATTTTTGCAAAAGTTTTAGGAAATAGGCTGAAGTGTGTGGTGGATAGAGTGGTTGTGAGAGGACAATATGGAGTGTATGGGAGGACGATGTATGACGGGCATGGTATTATAAAGAATTTTGAAGAAGGTCAGGAGGGGAGCCGGGGAGGTGTCTTAGCGTTAGATTGGCAGGCGGCGTATGATAGTGTGGAACGTGAGACGTTGTGGTACATATTAAGGAGGCAGGGCTTTGGGGAGGAGGTGGTGCGATGGGCAGAGACATTGTATAAAGGTGTGGGAGTGCATGTACTGGTAAATGGAAAGTTGGGGGAGTGGGTATTCATGGGTCAGGGTATTAGGCAGGGTTGTCCCCTGTCTCAATTGTTGTTTGCCTGTTTAACAGACCCATTCTACAGAGCAGTGGGAGCGTGTATGGAGGTGGATATGGGAGTAGGGAGTGGAGAGCAGGGAATAATAGGGTACATGGACGACACGACAGTACTCGTGCGAACGCTGAGGAGTTTACATGCGGTAGAGGATGTTATTGATAATTTTCCAGGGGTTACCGGTTTAAGAGTTAATGTGGGGAAATCAAAATTACTGGTCTTAGGAGATTGGGTGGGGAAAGAGAGTTGGGGATGGAATGTACATTTGAATATGGTGGACAGGATAAAAGTGCGTTGGATAGTGTATATGGGTAATGCGAGAGACGTGAGGATAGTTAATTCTGGCCTTGTTGTGGATCGAGTGGTAGGGCGATTGGATGGGTTGAGACCAACTCATTTGACAGCACATCAGCATGCCATTGTTGTGAATGTGTTGTTATATAGTAAAGTCTAGCACGTGGCATCAGTATATCTGTTAGCAGGTACAGATGTTACGAGGCTGTTAAGGAGGGTTTTCCATTTTCTTTGGGGTTCTGGGTGTGAATGGTTGAGTAGGAGTGTGGTTACCTTACCAGTCAACAGAGGAGGATTGAGGATGATTGATTTACAGTTAAGAGTCAAGTGTATTTAAAGTGGGGGTTACGCCATGTACGGGGACAAGTGGGGAGGGGCGTGAATGACTTGCATGAAGAAGTGCGAATGTGGTGGGAAGGGTCGGAGATGAGGGTGTGTGAAGATGTGTTCCTGGCATTGCTGCATGTCCGGGACCCTAACAAAGTTCAGGTGGGTGTTTTAGAGTGAACGAAGGTAGTCACAAAGGCTGAGGGTATCTACCCTATGTATGTATAGGATTATATATGGGAGAGGTAATGGTTGTTGCGAGTGCGACCAAATGTGCGAGAGGTATTGTTCCGTTTTCTCCATGGTATACTGCCGTCGGGTGGTGCACTTAGAGAAAGAGGGTTGATGGTGAAGGGTACGTGTCGGGTGTGCAGGGATGAGGAGACGGCATTTCATGTAGTGTATTTTTTGAAAATTTAGGGGGTATCAGGGAATGGATGGGTAAGGTTCTGAGGACATTGGCGGGAGGGATATCAGTGTTGAGGGCGTTAAGTTTGGACGTGGGAGGCGTAGAGGCGCCTGTGCAACGTGCAATCAAGTATACAATTGCGGATTTTGTTTTTGTATCCTGGGCGATGAGAGGGAATGCGGATTGGGAAGTACGCGAAGGGGTGTTGGCGACGACCATTTATAGAACGTTGTGTTGTAATCGGGGGATATATGAAGGTCGCTGGGACCAGGCTTTTACAGCGGGGTATCGTAATATGAGTGTGAGAGCATTGTTAACGTTGTGAAAGGGGGGTGAAGTTCAGGGGATGGAACGGGCTCGTCTCCTGGGTTGGGTATGCACAAGGACTGTGTTGTTAGGTGTATCAGTGTAATGTGTGGTTGTGGTGAATGTGGTTGTGTGAGTAGAAGTTGTGGTGCAGTTATATAATGTGTTATAGCTGTCTTATGTCAGAGTATACTGCTTTCTTTGTTTGTTGATGTACTTGATTTTGTTTTTGGTAATATATCCTCACTATTGCTAGTGGAGTCCTCTTGTTTGCTATTTCCTGTGGTATTTCTAGTTTGCAATATTGGTTTTATCTTATCTTTGACTACAGTTGATTCCCCACTACGGCTCCTGTCTCCCACGAGGTCATTTATATGCATTCCATCCGGCGTACAATTCCCGACTACCTGGACAAAATCTCCAGCTTCACCATTACTGTCTACCAGGACAGCACTGTCAGCCCCACATTTACTGACAACCAGGACATCACCTCCAGCCTTACAGTTTCTGTCTACATGACCAGCATCAAGGGCAGTACCATCCAGCCCAGACTTTTTATGTTCCCATCTGTTGTAGAAAGCTTCCAGGTTGTCTATGAAAGCAGCTTTGATGTTATCCTCTTTTAATATCAATGTGATGTTAGTCTACAGATTTATCTCATTTGGACATACCCAAAAACACCTCCCTGTTTTAATACTTCTTGTAGCTAGTTCTTGGATATCTGCTCAAGGGGCGTGACACCAATTTCCACAAAAATGACAATTTATCCATGTGGAAGCCCGTTTGTTTGATTGATTGCAGACTACACAGGGCTTCATAATGATTTGAATGGTTGACTTACTGCAATTCTACTAGCAACCTCTTGAATACTCTATTAATAACCTCCTTAAAGTGAAGCTCTAGCTATTTGTATTTCTAATTCTAACTGTACTTGTATGTTAGGACAGCTTACCGGAGTATGCTAGTGTTTATTTATTGTTTGTGTTTATGAGGACGCCTACAACCCCATCCGTTTACAGTCTGCTTTATTGTCCAACGAATCCGTTTGAAATCGGTCGAGGGTTCGGACCAGTCGAGGGTTCGGACCAGTCAAGGGTTTGGACCAGTCAAGGGTTCGGAACCAATCTGATCTGATCGGTGGGTCACTTAATTAAAACATACTGGTCGGTGATTTGGGCTAACACATGAAGGATCTACTGGAAGTTATCTACCCGAGTAATATGTGATTTGATTAATACAAAATGTATAACTTGCATGTTGAAGAACCGGTGATTGCTGGCAGCTCCTACAGTGACGAACGGTCGAGCCTCAACCCTTGTTTATCAATCGCTGTATCTAGCTTTTCTAGGTTTTTTCGTCTCCACCACAATAAATGCTATATTATCACTATAGTTGACTGGTGGAAATTTTGGAGGAAGGACGCTTTTTCTGTAGTAATAATTGCTTCTCGTTGTGTATATTGCGACCGCTGGTAACTACAGGTTATATGAGATTCACAGTATACGTCTGGTATTTCAAGAAAATAGAAACTAATGAAAGTCACTCCACTCCACTAAGTACCATTATAATACTGGTTAGTTGCTACTACAACACTGTATTCTGCTAATCACTGGTATCACTAGATTATATGTGAGGTACACTAGCAGGCCAGGAAGATTTAAAACAGCTGACCTGTGTGGTAAGTTTCTGGCGACTTCTGGCACCTGCATCTATAGGCTTATCACTTCATTTACAAATTCACCTGTTTTAAATGACACTTTACCATTTATTATCTATATACTAGGGTGCCACTGTAGTATACACTATACACTATGTATACACAATATTATCAGGGAGACTTTCTTTCCTCTGACAAAGAAAAGTTCTATTATTATTATTTTGCACACGGCACGCTAGGCCTATTCCCCTCTGGGAGTAAACTTTGCTAGGTAGTGCACACTAATTCTCCTTTTTTTGACTCAATATATAATGTCTTCCTCCCAAGATTGGTTCCAGGCGCTAGAGGGATGTATCGTATAAGATTGATGGCACAAATTAAAGTTCTAGCACGTAAGAGCGACCGTGAAAACACGAGAAAACACGGAGCAGAACGGGGCACGCTGGCACGCTGGCACGCTGGCACGCTGGCACGCTGGCATGCTGGCATGCTGGCACTCATAGTGTCCAAAACCATCAGACATCATCAGAATCAGATGTTGCTGCTGCCCTTTTCCTGGTGACATCACTCTCCTCCATTGAAGAACTGGGTTCCTCCTCGCGATGTACCTCCACGACCACCAGCTGCGCCACATCTGTGGTGCAGCTGGTGCCCAGCAATGCTCATGTCCGCCTCATGCCTAGCATCCACCTCTGACACAGGCTCCTGGTCACCCAATGGTCCTGCCACTGAGGTCACAGGTGACTCGAGCGGTGACTGCATCATCGTCTCAACCGTCGCAGTGAAAACCTCTGCGCCCTCTGACACCTGCTGCGCCACCAGCCACGCTGGCTGCTCCGTTATCAGCACATCCAGGGTGGGCTTAACCACTGATGCCTCAACCATCTCACTACAAAGTTGACCACACCCTCTGTCCTCCACCTGGGCAGACTCAGGAACGTTCTGCCTCCTGCGAGTGGGCGCTGCTTGCGCCTGTCGCCCTGCCCGGCCCCACCTGCCACACTCAGCTGCTACGTGATCATAGTCTCCACATGTCCTGCAGGTTCTCCTCTGCCCGGCATACGTCACCATCACATGAGTTCTGAAATCCTCCAAGATGACATGAGAGGGTATGGGGTGACGGAGGGTCATTTTAATTTAGAAACTTCCCTCAGGGTAACCGGCATATGCACCCGTCGTCCATTTACCTTGTTGGGCCACATGTACAACTCCATATTTTTCAAAAGCATTCACCTCAAAAGGTACGTTCCGTACCCTCACCCACGTACACTGGCGGGAAACGTCCACCAGTCTGACACTCACTTCTGGGGTAACTTCTATGCTAAGATCTTGATAACGATCAACAAACCCCTCATACTCTTGCGTGTGGAGCAATTTCGCAAATATCCTGAACGATCCATTGAGAGCCACGCCGTACAGTTCCTTGTCGTCGATGCTGTAGGTGTCCCTGATAATCAAGGGAAACAACTCATGGACTTTCGTGGGCATGATAGATCCACGCACTAATTCAATTCCAACAGTATTCACTCAGTGACGTGCTGCAAAGACCATGATGATCACTAGGTCGTTAGCTTGGCTGTCGACAAGATTGTGAGAAGCGTCCACTCACCCCGGCAGCTAGGCGGGGAATGTTTGTTTATGTATTATTAAGTGCTCTTAGTTCAAGTGTTAGTAGCTGACAGCCTTGTCAAACAAGCGTTTCACTCGTTACGCTGCTGGCTTCTCTGTGTTGCTGGGTAACAGCAGTCCACGGAGAGTCACGTGATCATGGGTGTGGTCACACCTCACCTGGAGTAATCTGTCTGGCCTGCTCGGCCTATTGTCTGTTTGACATGCTTCTAGCAAGAGGTCCCTCACCTGCTCTCCCTTGTGGACCCTTGTTGGAAGATCATCTCTGTTGCTTTCTTGTTGTTGGTTCTGTGTAACTCTGTTCACAGAACATAGCCTAGACTTAGTGATTTTTGACGTTGTACTGAGGTTGTGTGTCACATAGACACTCTGAGAAACTCAGGTTCTGAGCTGTAGCTTCTGACCTAATTTGTACTGGTCTCTGTATACTGTCACAGTCGGGGATTTTCTAATGCTGAACTTAGATTCATTAGTATGGGAGTTTTGTGACTTTTGTGGAGGATCTGCTGATGGTCCCTACTTAGTGTCGTTATATTATCTCCTTGTTCCTGATTCTGTGTCGCTGCTGCTTGTCATATTGCTGTTCGGCTTATCAGTCGTTTTTCTTGTTCAAGCAAGCTGTTCTGATTGCCAGGATGGTCAAGAAGTTAGTTGATGTGACGACTTTTAGTCAGTCACTAGTTAAGTCTAGTCGAGTCTTGAGACATAGCGAACTACTTAGAGCACTTACACACATACACACAAACTTACTTGTATATATTTGTATTTTGCTATTAAATGCTAACAATGTAGCAGACGGTACTTAAAGGCATAAAGATGTGATATGTGCCTTCAGCACAATACTACTGTACATGAGAGAAATGTAGCAACTTGTATCCTATATTTTTTTTATATTTTATTTAAAACCATACATAAGACAATAGGACAAGCCAACAGATTACAGATCACGAATATTACCTAAAATCTTACATTATATTTTTTAAACAAACATGTTCCTTAACAATTTAAACAGTATTTCTTCTATTGCAATCACATTCCAATATACTGATACTGAAAATCAACTTTGCTATACAAGTAACCTGTAGTACCTCCTACATTCGTATAACATTGACAACATGTTTACCACACGGAATTTAACAAATGTAACCCCCTTCCAATATTACTATCCCCGAATTATACTTCTTACATCCTATTATACACTTTGAATTTTATATAACAATCCCTACCCACCTCCTTTGCTTGACTGACTGAGTGCCACACTGCTTGACTGACTGAGTGCCACACTGCTTGACTGACTGAGTGCCACACTGCTTGACTGACTGAGTGCCACACTGCTTGACTGACTGAGTGCCACACTGCTTGACTGACTGAGTGCCACACTGCTTGACTGACTGAGTGCCACACTGCTTGACTGACTGAGTGCCACACTGCTTGACTGACTGAGTGCCACACTGCTTGACTGACTGCTTGACTGACTGAGTGCCACACTGCTTGACTGACTGAGTGCCACACTGCTTGACTGACTGAGTGCCACACTGCTTGACTGACTGAGTGCCACACTGCTTGACTGACTGAGTGCCACACTTCTGGCACAGCAAAGGATACAGAAGAAAAAGAAATAATTTCATGATAACACAAACTGAAAATCAACATATTCCATCATACTGTTACGGAATAACTAAAAACTTACAATGAACATTTTAACCTACTAATATATTACATGTCAATAATATTGCCTAATCTCATTACATTTAAATCGTACAACGTGTTTATACATTATCGTCTGTTCCAATTTCAGGTACATTTCACGTATAACAAAATATACAGTACAGTAACCTAACCCTTTCCCTCCTTCTGAAACTGATGACATCATCCTATCAACACGAAATTTTACCAAATATACCCCATCCTAATACAAAGTTCATTGTTATACAATTTACAATGTATAATACACATAAAGTATCAAAAGCAAAACTCTTCCCCGGCTTCTGTGTTTGTTAGACTGAGTTCCACCGTTCTGGCACATCAATATTAAATAAAATATTATAATCATACTGACAGAAAATTAACACATTCACATCCAGTGACAACAGAAAAATACATCTACACACCAAATAAATTTCTATCCTCCTAACAACTCCAAGCAGTACGCATTCGTACATAAACAGACCATAACTACATACTTCATATTGCCTCCTTCAACATGCAAATAAAAGAATACAAAAACAATATAATTAACTTTTAATGCAGCTATTGGAACCGTCTGTTCGTCCTCTATGAATAATCAGTTTTATTTAAACTGATACTAAGGTCCATAATGACTTTTACACATCGATCAATATCAAGGTTCCACAAAATCTAATAGAACGTATGTATCAATATAATTGAAGTTTTCATGTTAAACACCAAAATTTAAAATACATACAAAGTAATATATATATGTTCATAATTGAACTTTTGCCTTTAACATCTGTGTTTGTTACCATATACTCTAGGAACACGACTCGTGTTTGCCACCTTAACACACCTCATCCTCAGTCCACTAACACACATCATGCTACCACCTGTTCCTAAAAACCAGCCCGTTGCTTCCCGTTACCTTGTTTTCAAATCCCATAAATCCCGTAATTTGAAACTCCTATAGCCCTCACTAAATGCTCTCTCCCAAACACTTCCTTATTCCGGCACTTTGTTCTATAAAAAGTCGCTGCTAACTTTTTTATTCTTTCACTCAATCCCACCTCCCTCATAGCCCAAGATGTATATATATAAAATCCGTAACTATATACCCTACTGCATTCTCTACCATTTGATTCACCCCACCAATGTCTAAACTTAAAGCCCTCAACACCAGTAACCCCCCCCCTCCCACTAACCTAAACACCTTTCCTAACCAGACACTTACTGTTTCGATACGATCGGAAAAATACACGGCGTGGAGAATAGTCTCCATGCAGCCACAAGTCTTGCATTCCCCACCCTCCCATATCCTCCTATTGAATAAGACCACACCAGATGGCAAAACCCCATGTAAAAATCTAAACATTACTTCTCGAACTCTGGGTTTCACTCGTAATTTGTTCAGACGCCTCCAGATATCACTCCAAGCATACATTGGATATGCCCCTTCTACCGCCGCTACTACTGACTTGCCATCAACTCCTTCAAGGATTCTCAATTTAATATGTGAAGGTTCTCTCACTGTTAATAGGACCCTCATCATTGCCTCACCTATCAATAACTCCCTACCCCCCACCACCGTTGCATATCCTTACATATCCTATTAATTAAGTCCACCTTCCCTCCCCCGTCCCGCATATAACTACGTTTTAAATACACACTCATGATCCATTTTTTGACCGGTATAAGCCCCAGCCCTCCTCGGCATACCGGGAGTGTGACAACCGTTCTACTTAACCATTTGCATTCTGTACCCTAAATGAATCTAAAAACTCTCTGTTGCAACCATTTTATCTCACGTCGTATTATCAGATACATCACTGCAACATGCCATAGCTTACTGTATAATAGCACATTCGTTACTATTACCCTTTGATGTATCGTTAGTTGTGCTGCCCTTAAACCGCTAAGCCTTTTCATCACACCTTCCACAATATGCACTGAGTTTACTTCTTGTGCCAACTTTATATTTCATACATAAACTATCCCACGTATCAGTAATTGATCCACCCTCTTCCACCTGTCTACTACTTCCTCATCCTTATGTAACCTATCCCCAAGATCCATGTACATGGTCTTCTCTGCATTAATTTTCATCCCAGAAGCTTTCCCAAAAACATTCACTAACTTTCCCACCCTAAGCAAATCCATACTTCCACTCACCAAAACCGCTGTGTCATCTACATATTCTACGATGATAGCCCTCCCCCTTTCATTACCTACCCCATCTCTTGCAAATAACCTCCGACTTCCTCTATAAAAGGGATCTTTTAAACACGCAAACAAAATTTGCGAAAGGGGACAACCTCGACGCATGCCTCTACCCATTTGAATTTTATCACCTAACCTCCCATTTACCTGCACCCTTATTGAAGCACCATGATACAATAATTTAGCCCAAGATATGATTTCTTCCCCGAACCCCTGCCACCGCATGAACATCCATAATGCTTCCCATTCTACATTGTCATAGGCCGCCTCCCAATCTAGAGCCAACACCCCCCTCCCAATTCGCACCGTTTCTCAATCAAACCTCTAATCAAACCATGCCCTTCATACATAGACCTTCCTGGTACTCCATATTGTCCCTTATCTATCACTTTACAAATTACCTTCTTAATTCTGTTAGCTAATATCTTTTGCAAAAATCTTGTGATCCCCACACAATAGCAAAATTGCCCGATAATCCTTTACTGTTGATGGCTCACCCTTGGGTACTAAAACCACCACTGCCATCCTTTGCTGTTTCCCCAAAACCCGGTCCCTCTTAAGTGTATTGAACAATCTTACTAAAAACCCCTTTAGAACGCCCCAATTTTTAACATAAAAATCGTTTGGTAACCCATCTATACCTGGTGCCTTACCTAAGTTCATCCCAGATAAAGCCTCCAATATCTCACACTCCATGATTGGCCCTCCCAAAGCCAATCGATCTTGCCCCTCCAGCTCACACTGCACAAACCCTCCTATTGTCTGTAATGCTGTTCCACTTATACCAACACTTTGCATTTTTGACTTTACCCAAGCATCAACATATCCACTTATACCCTCCGCTGTTGTCAAAACTTGACCTACCCTATACCCTTCCATACCAACCTGAACATTCAACCCCATTATCTCCATTGCCTTTCTCCTCGTATGTTGACTCCTCAACACACAAGCCGACGGCCGATCTCCCCACAATTCCTCTTCTCGTCCGCCCTTAATTCTTTCCCTATCAAACCGCTCATTTTGTAAACTCCTAATATTTTCCTTTAAACTCTCAATTTCGATAACAGGATAATTTGCACTGTCTCTTGCATAGCATTCACGCAGCTGCCCCTAAAGTTATCTTTGTAAACCGTACTTTAACTGATTATATCTTTTCCCTCTACTAATATAATATTCTTTAATGCGCTGTTTGACTACCGATTCTCACCAAGTTACCAAGGCATCATGCTCAGGTGCTTCTACTACTAAACGTTCCCATATTTGCCCAAAAGACAGACGACTTTCCTCACCCTGTAGTAACTTTACATTTAATTTCCAATAATTATGACCCCTACGAGGCACTCCTTCAAAATCTGCATCCATCACGACACCCCTATCGTCTGAAAAAGCCACATCCACCACTAGCACACTTCGCACATTTACTGCATGAGGCACATACATACGATCCAGTCTCACCCTCACCTATCAATAACTCCCTATCCCCCACCACCGTTGCATAATCAAGTCTAACAAAAGTATGCTCTACTACCAGCTTAGCACACATTTGGCTAATCTTTTCAACATATCACTACAAACTGGCATGGTGCCAGATAAGTGGAAAATGGCAAATGTGATACCTATTTTCAAAACAGGTGACAGGTCCTTAGCTTCGAACTATAGACCAATAAGCCTAACCTCCATAGTGGGAAAATTTATGGAATCAATAATTGCCGAGGCAGTTCGTAGCCACCTTGAAAAGCATAAATTAATCAACGAATCTCAGCATGGTTTTACAAAGGGGCGTTCCTGCCTTACGAATTTATTAACTTTTTTCACTAAGGTATTTGAGGTAGATCATGGTAATGAATATGATATTGTGTATATGGACTTCAGTAAGGCTTTTGACAGGGTCCCACATCAGAGACTATTGAGGAAAATTAAAGCACATGGAATAGGAGGAGAAATTTTTTCCTGGATAGAGGCATGGTTGACAAATAGGCAGCAGAGAGTTTGCATAAATGGGGAGAAATCAGAGTGGGGAAGCGTCACGAGCGGTGTTCCACAGGGGTCAGTGTTGGGCCCCCTGCTGTTCACAATCTACATAAACGACATAGATGAGGGCATAAAGAGCGACATCGGCAAGTTTGCCGATGACACCAAAATAGGCCGTCAAATTCATTCTGACGAGGACATTCGAGCACTCCAGGAAGATTTGAATAGACTGATGCAGTGGTCGGAGAAGTGGCAGATGCAGTTTAATATAGACAAATGCAAAGTTCTAAATGTTGGACAGGACAATAACCATGCCACATATAAACTAAATAATGTAGATCTTAATATTACGGATTGCGAAAAAGATTTAGGAGTTCTGGTTAGCAGTAATCTGAAACCAAGACAACAGTGCATAAGTGTTCGCAATAAAGCTAATAGAATCCTTGGCTTCATATCAAGAAGCATAAATAATAGGAGTCCTCAGGTTGTTCTTCAACTCTATACATCCTTGGTTAGGCCTCATTTAGATTATGCTGCACAGTTTTGGTCACCGTATTACAGAATGGATATAAATTCTCTGGAAAATGTACAAAGGAGGATGACAAAGTTGATCCCATGTATCAGAAACCTTCCCTATGAGGATAGACTGAGGGCCCTGAAACTGCACTCTCTAGAAAGACGTAGAATTAGGGGGGATATGATTGAGGTGTATAAATGGAAGACAGGAATAAATAAAGGGGATGTAAATAGTGTGCTGAAAATATCTAGCCTAGACAGGACTCGCAGCAATGGTTTTAAGTTGGAAAAATTCAGATTCAGGAAGGATATAGGAAAGTACTGGTTTGGTAATAGAGTTGTGGATGAGTGGAACAAACTCCCAAGTACCGTTATAGAGGCCAGAACGTTGTGTAGCTTTAAAAATAGGTTGGATAAATACATGAGTAGATGTGGGTGGGTGTGAGTTAGACCTGATAGCTTGTGCTACCAGGTCGGTTGCCGTGTTCCTCCCTTAAGTCAATGTGACCTGACCTGACTAGGTTGGGTGCATTGGCTTAAGCCGGTAGGAGACTTGGACCTGCCTCGCATGGGCCAGTAGGCCTTCTGCAGTGTTCCTTCGTTCTTATGTTCTTATGTTCTTACCCCCCCCTGCATACATCCTTTAATCCCACCCCCGTTAATAAATCCCCCAAAATCTCCAAACAACACCCCGCTTCTCTAGGCTCCACATCCTTACGTCGTATCACCCAATCTCCACCAATTATCGCTACATTTCGTAAGGCATGCAAATAATATACTAGGACTTCTTGAACAAATTTAGTTTTAATATGCACATCTCCCTCTGCTGGACCATATACACACACCAAACTAATTTGTACCCAACCCCATAATCCATCCACTCTAATCACCCTTCCCTCCCCCCCTTCACAACACCTTACTAAAAACGGACTAGTTTCCCTCACCAGAATGGCAGCTCCTCCTTTCAACTTTGTCGCATGCTCCATGTACACATTATAACCACTCATTTCCAACTCGTATCCTGCTCTGTAATTGTGTTCCATTATGAAGACTACATCCACACCAAGTCGCAGCAAATACTCGTTAAACAACTTATCTTTTCTCTCAGGTCTCAATCCGTTAATATTTATTGCCAAACACTTAAATTCAACAAATGGGTTTTCCTTTTGTCCACGGTATTGACTTATCTCCAGTACGTTTTGCAACACCCCTTTCCCTCCCCCCTTTTCGGGAACCACCTTTGCAAACCCCTGATCCTTGGGTTCACTGGACCCTCTCTGCTGGACCTCTGCCCAAGACTTTTTCCCAGGGCGCTGGGCAGGAGTGAGCACGTCATCTGGGTCTGATGGGGCAGCAGTGCGCTTTCATGTCCTACCCTCCTTCTGCATTGTAAGGTCTGTTGCAGCATCCTGGTGCACCTTCCACCTCCACTGCATGCACCATCAATCCATTGTCTCACTCTGCGGTATACCTCCATCGGCCACCATGCCGTCATCCTCAGCTGACCTCATAACTAAGCCTGAGTCCCTCACATGTCCGATGATCGTATCATCTAACAAGACGTCCAACGCCTTTACTAGAGATGCTTCCACTTCTTCTGCACCCAAATCCGGGATTCTCTCTTCGAATACCTGATGTATGTCCAACAACGAAGAGTCTCCCCGTTGTGTAACATCTGCTGATTCCATCTCCTTTCCTTTATCCACCTCCTCACTCCATGACAACCCTTGTTTAGGCAGTGTTCCAAAAGACCACTCTCGCTCCTCACCAGCCTCGTCCACTGCCTGCCGTTGCTGTTGTACCGGGTATCCACGTCGCTTTCCACACTGTGCTGCAATGTGGTCATATGACCCACACAGCAGACACGTACGTCGTTGCCAGGCATATGTTACATAAACTCGAGTTCTAAAATCCTGTAACACCACATAAGATGGTATGGGGTGTCGTAGTGTCATTTTAACAGAATATGTTCTCTCAAGCATTCCTGCATACGATCCAGTAGCCCACCGCCCCGCAGTGGTCATGTGAACCGTCCCCTAATTACTTAGTACACCTCGGAGGTTAACTGATGTGGGACCCTGTCAAAAGCCTTACTGAAGTCCATATACACAATATCATATTCATTACCATGATCTACCTCCTCAAATACCTTAGTGAAAAAAGTTAATAAATTCGTAAGGCAGGAACGCCCCTTTGTAAAACCATGCTGAGATTCGTTGATTAATTTATGCTTTTCAAGGTGGCTACGAACTGCCTCGGCAATTATTGATTCCATAAATTTTCCCACTATGGAGGTTAGGCTTATTGGTCTATAGTTCGAAGCTAAGGACCTGTCACCTGTTTTGAAAATAGGTATCACATTTGCCATTTTCCACTTATCTGGCACCATGCCAGTTTGTAGTGATATGTTGAAAAGATTAGCCAAATGTGTGCTAAGCTCCTCTTTACATTCCTTTAGAACCCTTGCATACAGTTCATCAGGGCCTGGGGATTTGTTAGGTTTTAATTTATCTATTTGCCTAAGGACCATGTCACTTGTGACCCTAATAGTACACAGTTTATTATCGTCCTGTTCTACATAATTTATCATTACTGGAATATCGCTGGTATCCTCCTGTGTAAAAACTGAGAGGAAGTATGTGTTAAAAATTCTACACATTTCCTTATCACTGTCAGTGAGCTGACCCGAGGAACTTTTGAGTGGGCCTATCTTGTCCCTGATCTTACTTCTGTATACCTGAAAGAATCCTTTTGGGTTAGTCTTCGATTCTCTTGCAACTTTAACCTCATAATCTCTTTTTGCTTTTCTAATTCCCTTTTTTATTTCTCTCTTTAACTGAATATATCGATTTCTCAATTGCCCCTCTCCTCTTTTGATTTGCCTATATATGCCTCTCTTTTGACCAATCAGATATTTTAATCTATTGTTCATCCATTTAGGATCATTTTTGTTTGATCTGATTTCCCTATTTGGAACATAATTTGACTGAGCAGCTAGAACTATGCCCTGGAAAGCATCATATCGGCAACCATCACCACCTACCTGACCCTTAGTCAGGTCATTCCAGTTCAGCCCACCTAAGTAATTTTTCAGTCCTATGAAATCAGCCAAGCGAAAGTCAGGGACGGAGACTTGATTGCCATTATTAGGGGAATTCCATGATATATGAAAACTGAGTGATTTGTGATCACTTTCCCCAAGCTCATCATTAACCTCAAGATTATTAATTAGTGTTTCCCTACTGGCAAGAACCAAGTCAAGGAGGTTATTTCCCCTAGTTGGCTCTGTCACAAACTGTTTTAAAAAACAATCCTGGATCGTATCAAGAAAGTCACCTGACTCTAAATTTCCTGTCAAATTGCTCCAGTCAATCTGTCTATAGTTGAAATCTCCCATTAGCACAACATTTTCGTATGTAGATGCCTTACGAATTTCGTCCCATAGAAGTTTACTGCACTCCCTATCAAGATTTGGGGCCCTGTAAATCACACCCAAAATTAGTTTTTCTCGGCCCTCGAGAAGCTGTAACCAAACAGATTCAGTGGCTGACGCTTCTAATTTAATATCTTGTCTAACACAACAATTTAAATTGTCTCTGACATACATCGCTACTCCACCACCTTTCCTGTTGACCCTGTCAGTGTGGAATAATTTATAGCCTTGTATGTGACATTCAGAGGGCATCTCTCTATCTTTCAGATTGAGCCAGGTCTCTGTTATAGCAATAATATCTATGTCTCCTGCACTTGCAATTAATCTTAGCTCATCTATCTTATTTCTTACACTCCTGCTATTAGTATAGTAAACCTTAAGGGAGCTAGTCCCTTGCTGCCCTCTGCTGTCCCCCTTTGTTTGCTGACCTGATCTATTGTCTTTATTTATAACTTCATGCTGAATGCCTTTTATACATTTACTGTTTCCAACCCAAGTGTTGCAACCTGCTTGTTTCCCACACACACCCATACCTCTATCTTTCATCAGTTTAAAATCATAGGCATTTCACCAATGGCCTTCTCAATCGAGTCTGCAAGTGCTACCACCCCTGCCCCAGAGAGATGAACCCCATCCCTTGCATACATATCATGTTTGCCATAAAAGTTGTTCCAGTTGTCAATGAATGGGATTGCATGTTCCTTGCAGTATCTGTCTAGCCAGCAATTTACACCAATTGCCCTAGACAACCATTCATTTCCTACTCCCCTTCTAGGCAAGATGCTACATATGATTGGGATCCCTCCCTTAGACTTAATGAAATCTATAGCTGACCTGTACTTATCTAGCAGCTCTTCTCTCCTACCCTTCCCAATATCATTTCCACCAGCACTGAGACAGATAATGGGCTTGCTCCCATTACCTGACATGATATTATCCAGCCTGTTGACAATGTCCCCAACACCAGCTCCAGGGAAGCACACTCTATCTCTCATCTTCTTATTCCTATTACAAAAAGCACGGTCAATGTATCTTACCTGAGAGTCACCAACCACAAGAATGCGCGTACCTCCATTAGCAGGGGCAGTAGTACCCTTACCTTCACTGGCCACTGAAGTACATTCATCCTGAAGCCTCGAAAGGCACATTTCTTATTTTAACCCATGTGTAGTACCTAGATACATCATGGAGACGCACTGACACAGCTGAGTTGACCGGTATGGTGATCTCCTGATACTTGTCTACCTCTGCCTCGTAGACATGTGCAGATGTTAATTTTACGAAGATCCTCGTTGTTCCATTTAGTGTCACACCACTAATCTCTTCATTTGCAATACCGTATGTATTGCGGATGATCGCCGGTAGCATAAAATCCATTGAAGATCCCATGACAGCCCCACGGGTCAGCTCAACACAAACAGTATTGATGCGTCTCCTGCTGTTCAGCACCATGTTGTAGAAAATAAAGTTGCCTCCAACCAACGCTAAGGGCAGCGGCTCAAACAGGTAAACTGCGCAGAAAACCAACTAAATCAGGAGCATCTGCGCAGCACGTCCACACTGCCCGAGAGCGATTAGGACAATCTGTATCCTATATTATATTCAATTGTTTACTTTAATTTACTTTGACAATATACGTCTAGACAACTTTATTAATAAACTTATTAAATTTTAATTTCTTTAGTAGCCTACCAGTTGTAATCCTGAAGCACTATTGAAACTTATTGAATTCTCATGGATAATTGGACCAGGATACTGACTACTTGTTACAAAAACCCAGTAACAGGCTGAACGCTAGAAGGGCAGTCCTTTTATTGTTCACTGGGGATCTCTATCATTATTAGAAATCGAGTTTTTTGTAATAATGACCATGTGCTAATGGAGCTTCCTGAACCTAGAGGTGCCAGGAGCTGTGGTACATCGTGTGGGAACTTGGAGAGGCACGATACCCATTTGCTGGTGGAGCTCCCTGCACCTAGAAGTGCCAGGAGCTGTGGTATATTTCTTCCAGCAACTGACACTGTCATCGAATGTGGTCATTCACTGAAGCAAAATATACCTTAAGATACTTCAAAAATGTTGACATAGCAACCATAGAAGCAGTGAGAACAAGCAAGCAACCACTACAATTCAAGCAGTGGGAACGAGCAAGCAACCACTACAATACAAGCAGTGGGAACAAGCAAGCAACCAACAATACAAGCAGTGGGAACAAGCAAAGCAACACTACAATACAAGCAGATGGAAGAAGCAAGCAACCACTACAATACAAGCAGTGACCAAGCAACCACTACAATACAAGCAGTGGGAACAAGCAAGCAACAAGCAACCACTACAATACAAGCAGTGGGAACAAACAAGCAGTGTACAATACAAGCAGTGTGAACAAGCAAGCAACCACTACAATACAAGCAGTGGGAAAAAGCAAGCAACAACTACAATACAAGCAGATGGAACAAGAAAGCAACGACTACAATACAAGCAGTGGGAACAGGCAAGCAACCACTAGAATACAAGCAGTAAGAACAAGCAAGCAACCACTACAATACAAGCAGTCTGAACAAGCAAGCAAACACTACAATACAAGCAGTGGGAACAGGCAAGCAACCACTACAATACAAGCAGTGAGAACAAGCAAGCAACCATTACAATACAAGCACTGGGAACAAGAAAGCAACCACTTTAATACAAGCAGTGGAACAAGCAAGCAACCACTACAATACAAGCAGTGTGAACAAGCAAGCAATACAAGCAGTGGGAACAAGCAAGCAACCACTACAATACAAGCAGTGGAAACAAGCAAGCAACCACTACAATAGAAGCAGTGGGAACAAGCAAGCAACCATTACAATACAAGCAGTGGGAACAAGAAAGCAACCACTTTAAAATGCAAGCAGTGGGAACAAGCAAGCATCAATCTTCAATAAAAGCAGTGGGAACAAGCAAGCAACCACTACAATACAAGCAGTGTGAACAAGCAAGCAACCACTACAAGCAAGCAACCACTACAAGCAGTGTGAACAAGCAAGCAACTGCTACTATACAAACAGTGAGGACAACGCAAGCAACCACTACAATAGAAGCAGAGGGAACAAACAAGCAACCACTACAATACAAGCAGAGGGAACAAACAATCAACCACTACAATACAAGCACTGGGAAAAAGAAAGCAACCACTTTAATAAAAGCAGTGGGAACAAGCAAGCAACCACTACAACACAAGCAGTGAGAACAAGGCAAGCAACCACTACAGTACAAGCAGTGGGAACAAGCAAGAAGCCACTACAATAAAAGCAGTAGGAACAAGCAAGCAACCACTACAATACAAGCAGTGGGAACAAGCAAGCAACCACTACAATACAAGCAGTGGGAAAGCAAGCAAGCACTACAATACAAGCAGAGGGAACTACAACCACAATACAAGCAGTGAGAACAAGCAAGCAACCACTACAATACAAGCAGTGGGAACAAGCAAGCAACCACTACAATACAAGCAGTGAGAACAAGGCAAGCAACCACTACAGTACAAGCAGTGGGAACAAGCAAGAAGCCACTACAATAAGAGCAGTAGGAACAAGCAAGCAACCACTACAATACAAGCAGTGGGAACAAGCAAGAAGCCACTACAATAAGAGCAGTAGGAACAAGCAAGCAACCACTACAATACAATCAGTGGAAACAAGAAAGCAACGATTACAATACAAGGAGTGGAAACAAAAAAGGAGACCACTACAAAACAAGTAGAAGAAACGAGCAAGCAACCACTACAATACAAGCAGTGGGAACAGGAAACCAACCACTACAATGCAAGCAGTGGGAACAAGCAAGAAGCCACTACAATACAAGCAGTAGGAACAAGGAAGCAACCTCTACAATACAAGAAGTGGGAAAAAGCAAGAAGCCACTACAATACAATCAGTGGAAACAAGCAAGCAACCACTACAATACAAGCAGTATGAAAAAGCAAGCATCCTCTACTATACAAACAGTGGAAACAAGCAAGCAACCACTACAATACAAGCAGATAGAACAAGAAAGCAACGACTACAATGAAAGCAGTAGGAACAAGCAAGCAACCACTACAATACAAGCAGTGGGAACAGGAAACCAACCACAACAATGCAAGCAGTGGGAACAAGAAAGCAGCCACTACAATACAAGCAGTGCGCACAAGCACTACAATACAAGCAGTGGGAAGAACAAGCAACAATACAAGCAGTGGAACAAGCAAGCAACCACTACAATACAAGCAGTGGGAACAAGAAAGCAACCACTACAATACAAGCAGTGGGAACAAGGCAACCACTACAATACAAGCAGTATGCAAGCAACCACTACAATACAAGCAGAGGGAACAAGCAATCAACCACTACAATACAAGCACTGGGAAAAAGAAAGCAACAACTTTAATACAAGCAGTGGGAACAAGCAAGCAACCACTACAATACAAGCAGTGAGAACAAGGCAAGCAACCACTACAGTACAAGCAGTGGGAACAAGCAAGCAGTGGGAACACTACAATACAAGCAGTGTGAACAAGCAAGCAAACACTACAATACAAGCAGTGGGAACAGGCAAGCAACCACTACAATACAAGCAGTGTGAACAAGCAAGTAAACACTACAACACAAGCAGTGAGAACAAGCAAGCAATCACTACATTACAAGCAGTGTGAACAAGCAAGCAACCACTACAATACAAGCAGTGGTAACAAGCAAGCAACCACTACCATACAAGTAGTGTGAACAAGCAAGCAACCACTAAATGCAAGCAGTGGGAACAAGGAGGCAACCTCTACAATTCAAGCAGTGGGAAAAAGCTTGCAACCGCAACAATACAAGCAGTGGGAACAAGGAAGCAACCTCTACAATACAAGCAGTGGGAACAAACAAGAAAACACTACAATACAAGCAGTTGGAACAGGCAAGCAACCACTACAATACAAGCAGTGGGAACAGGAAACCAACCACAACAATGCAAGCAGTGGGAACAAGAAAGCAACCACAACAATACAAGCAGTGAGGACAAGGCAAGCATCCACTACAATAGAAGCAGTGCGAACATGCAAGCAACCACTAAAATACAAGCAGACGGAACAAGAAAGCAACCACTTTAATGCAAGCCATGGGAACAAGCAATCAACCACTACAATACAAGCAGTGGAAAAAGCAAGCAACTGGTACAATACAAGCAGTGGAAACAAACAAGCAAGGACTACAATACAAGCAGTGGGAAAAAACAAGGAGCCACTACAATACAAGCAGAGGGAATGGGCAAGCAACCACCACAATACAAGCAGTGGGAACAGGCAATCAACCACTACAATACAAGCAGTGAGAACAAGCAAACAACCACTACGATGAATGCAGTGTGAACAAGCAAGCAACCAACCCAATACAAGAAGTGAGAACAAGCAAGCAACCACCACAATACAAGCAGTGTGAAGAAGCAAGCAACCACTACAATACAGGCAGTGGGAACAAGCAAGCAACCACTACCATACAAACAGTGAGGACAAGGCAAGCAACCACTACAATACAAGCAGAGGGAACAAGAAAGCAACCACTTTAATACAAGCAGTGGGAACAAGCAAGCAACCTCTGCAATACAAGTAGTGTGAACAAGCAATCAACCATTGCAATACAAGCAGTTGGAGCAAGCAAGCAACCACTACAATACAAGCAGTGAGAACAAGGCAAGGAACCACTGCAGTGCAAGCAGTGGGAACAAGTAAGAAGCCACTACAACACAAGCAGTGGGAACAAGCAAGCAACCACTACAATTAAAGCAGTGGGAAAAAGCAAGCAACCGCTACAATACAAGCAGTGGAAACAAGAAAGCAACGATTACAATAAAAGCAGTGGGAACAAGCAAGGAGCCACTACAATACAAGCAGAGGGAACGAGCAAGCAACCACTACGATACAAGCACTGTGAGAAAGCAAGCAATCACTACAATACAAGCAGTGGGAACAAGCAAGTAACCACTAAAATACAACCATTGTGAAAAAGCAAGCAACCACTACAATACAAAGAGTGAGGACAAGGCAAGCAACCACTACAAAAGAAGCAGTGGGAACAAGCAAGCAACCACTACATTACAAGCAGAGGGAACAAGCAAGCAACCACTACAATACAAGCAGTGGGAACAAGAAAGCAACCACTACCATACAAGTAGTGTGAACAAGCAAGCAACCACTACAATACAAGCAGTTGGAGCAAGCAAGCAACCACTAAAATACAAGCAGTGAGAACAAGGCAAGCATCCACTACAATACAAGCAGTGGGAACAACCAAGAAGCCACTACAATACAAGCAGTGGGAACAAGCAAGCAACCACTACAATACAAGCAGTATGAAAAAGCAAGCAACTGCTACAATACAAGCATTGGAAACAAGCAAGCAACGATTACAATACAAGGAGTGGAAACAAACAAGGAGCCACTACAAAACAAGCAGAAGAAACGAGCAAGCAACCACTACAATACAAGCAGTGGGAACAGGAAACCAACCACAACAATGCAAGCAGTGGGAACAAGCAAGCAACCACTAAAATACGAGCAGTGTGAAAAAGCAAGCAATCACTACAATACAAGCAGTGAGGACAAGGCAAGCATCCACTACAATAGAAGCAGTGCGAACACAGAAGCAACCACTTCATTACAAGCAGAGGGAACAAGCAAGCAACCACTACAATACAAGCAGTGGGAACAAGAAAGCAACCACTTTAATGCAAGAAGTGGGAACAAGCAAGCAACCACCACCATACAAGTAGTGTGAACAAGCAAACAACCACTACAATACAAGCAGTTGGAGCAAACAAGCAACCATTATAGTACAATCAGTGATGACAAGGCAAGCAACCACTACAATACAAGCAGTGGGAACAAGCAAGAAGCCACTACAATACAAGCAGTGGGAACAAGGAAGCAACCTCTACAATACAAGCAGTGGGAAAACGCTAGCAACCGCTACAATACAAGCAGTGGAAACAAGCAAGCAACGACTAATATACAAGCAGTGGGAACAAACAAGAAAACACTACAATACAAGCAGTTGGAACAGGCAAGCAACCACTACAATACAAGCAGTTGGAACAGGCAAGCAACCACCACAATACAAGCAGTGAGAGCAAGCAAGCAACCACTTCAATACAAGCAGTGTTAACAAGCAAGCAACCACTGCAATACAAGCAGTGTGAACAAGCAAGCAACCACCACAATACTAGCAGTGTGAAGAAGCAAGCAATGTTACAAAAAACGCGATTCTAAAAGCTTAGAGATCTCAAGTGAATACTAGGAAGGACTGCCCTTCTAGCATCCAGCCTGTTACTGGGTTTTCGTAACAATTAGTCACTATCCTTGTCCAATTATCCATTAGAATTCAGTATGATTCAATAGTGCTTCAGGATTACAACTGGTAGGCTACTAACTAGAGATATTAAAATTTAATAAATTCATTAAGTATGGTCTAGAGGTATATCATATTAAATTAAATCAATATCAAAAAAATAATAATAATCACTTCTCTCGTATACAATAGAATTGTGCTGAAAGCACATATCACATTTATAATTCTTAAGTACCGTCTGGTACATTGACATTTAATAGGATATTACAAATATGTACAAGGAAGTTTGTGTGTATGTATGTAAGTGCTGTAAATAGTTCGCTATGTCTCACCACTCAACTAGACTTAAACATGTGACTGACAAAGTCCTCAAATAAACTAACTTCTTGTCCAACTGGCAGTCAGAACAGTCTGCTTGAACAGTAAAAAGAATGCTAAGCCCAATAGCAATATAACAAGCAACTGCGACACAGAATCAGGAACAAGGAGATAATATAACGACAGCTAGTAGGGACCATCAGCAGATCCTCCACAAAAGTCACAAAACTCCCATAATACTGAATCTAAGTTCAGCATAAGAAAATCCCCGACTGTGATAATACACAGATACCAGTACAAGTTAGGTCAGAAGCTACAGCTCAGGACCTGAGTTGTTTAGAGTGTCTATGCGACACACAACCTCAGTACAATGTCGAAAATCACTAAGTCTGTACAATGTTCTGTGAACAGAGTTCTACAGAACTAAAAAGAATAATGAGACAGACAATCTGTCCAACCACCAAGAGAGTCTAGACCAGACTGAATACTTCAGGCGAGGTGAGGACACCCCCCACCCCCCTCGATCACATGATAGCTCCGTGGATCGCTGCTGAGCAAGAAGCCGGCAGGGAAACGAGCAAAGAGCGATAATTACAGTAGTTAGACAATCAAGACTTGAACTGAGCACATAATATGTTGCATCCTACCTAACCAAAGGAAGCTAAGTCAAATAAAAATATAAAGCAATACATTTACGATTTAGCTATTATCGCAAATACAAGCAATATAAAATTATATGAAAAGGTAATAATTACATAAATATATACATACATATTAATCATTGCAACCCATTCAGGGGTTGCAACACCCCCCCAACACGACAAACGGTCGCACTAGGAGTTGCATTAATGTCTTTCACATTATCACTGATTACTAATGATACTTTAGTAACAATATAATATAAACATTTATCAGAGTCACTCTTGTACCAAGCACTTCTATAATTTTACAGTGTGACTATTTCACTAAGATATACCCCTAGTACTAGGGCAGTACACAGTATCGTATCTCCACATACTCGTGGTTATGTACATCAGTGTAGAGACAGGATAGCGTAGACAAGGAGGGCACGTTGAGGCTCGATCATAGTAGTGTAGACAGCATAATAGTCTTGTGTTATAGACAGGAGACAGCATTCCACTCTTAAGTAGTGGTTGTGGAATGCTATGCAGTATGGACATCTGAGTATGAAACAGCTTAAGGTGTGTAGTGAAGGGGGGGGGTCTGCGGCAGGACAGTGTTCCGCCAAGGAGCAACATCGCCTACACGACACTACCCACTCATCACTCAGCTTATGTCTCCTTCTCATACACATCACTACTGTGAATATATAAATATAATAATTAGACATGAGTATATATAGTTAATATGGGCTGGAGGGATTAAGTTACTAAACTGAATTTGACATAGCAAGTAACAAAAGGTATTTGGGCATTAAAATCACGTTAATTTAAAATGGGGAAGTGCCCAAATACACGTCAAAATGTTCATAGGACACCACAAGAGCTAGAGCCTCTTTCTCAATAGTGGCATAATTTTTCTGGTGTCGTTTAAGCTTAGATGAATAGTAACATATAGTATTGAGAATATCAGTGGATGTTGACTGTTGGAGCAGCACAACACCCACTGCATAGCCACTCGCATCTATATGTAAAAAGAAAGGAAGATTGAAATTAAGACTCAGCAAAGGAGCAGAGGAAAGCAGATGCTTCAACCTTTTGAACGAGTCTGAACAATGTCTAGTCCAGATAAACTGAACTTTGCTACTAGTGAACTCAGTGAGATGTGTAGGTGGAGGTGTGTGTGCTGGCTTGCCTGTCACTTGACACACGTGGCAACGTCGCACATGATCAGCTACTGTTTCTTTCATCTTTAGCCAAGTAAAATGTTTTGCCAGTTTACCGAGTGTCTTCTTGACACCCAAATGTCCTCCTATGGGACTATTGTGAGTAAAATCAATGGCTTGTTCACGAAATGTAACTGGTAACACTACGAGATGTTTGACTGTGGTCGAAACACTATCAGCTGACAACTTACATGTATTTTTCTCCATCAGTACACCATTACTATAATAGTAACAATTATGGAGCCATTCGTCTCTCGACCACTGGGAAGAGAGGACGCTTCTTGAGTCTCCCTACACGCCACCTGGTGGTGACTGCTTGACTTAGGCACCAACATGGCGGATCATATCAGTTGGAGAGTGAATACTGTCTGTATTGAATTAGTTCAAGGAAGGTTAAGCAGTGCGACAATGCATGTACTGTTATCGGCCATAATTAGGGACGTCTATGGGATACCGAAGGATGAATTGTATGGTGTTGCCCTTAATGGAATGACAAGGGTTTTTGTGAAGCTTACAAGAGCCGGCTTTTACACCAGGATTTTGGATGAATTTCAGGAAAGGAGGATGAGTGTGAACTCAACAGTAGAGGTGTGTCTACATGATGTTTAAAAATATTACACGTGGGTAAAGGTACGTAATGTACCCTTTGAGGCAACGTCGTATGGCATTCAGGAAGCCTTCAGCAATTATGGAACTGTTCATATGGCTAGTATGGGGGTGTGGAGGGACGGGCTATTTGAAGGGCTGCCCGAGGGGTCCTGCACCCTGAAGATGTCATTGAGGCGGCCAATACCCTCGTATGTTATGCTGACAGGCTATAGAACCCAAGTATTTGTCCACTATGCGGGGCAGAGGAAAACTTGCCGATTATGTGATTCTTACCAGCATATGGCGGCGCAGTGTCCTCGAAGGCAAGCCCCTAGAATGGCGTTATCATGGATGGTGGAACAGCAACCGTGCACCGTGGATGTGGAGTTGGGGGTTGCGGATGGACAGAAGACGAATCTCTGGAGTGAGAAGGTGGACAAGGTGGAAGAGGTGATGGGGACATGTGTTACCCTCCTGGAGGTGGCAGGGGAGAGGCCCCCATAACCTGAGGGAAGGGTGGACATGGAAGAGTCTACCCAGGAAAGGATGTTGGAAGCAGTGCTGCAGTTCTTGGACGAGCCGGAGGCCGGGGAGGACGGACCCGAGAAGTTAAGTGAGGTGCAGCTGATGGATGAGCAGCAGGAACAGGTGGAGGGTTCATGGATTGACAGAGAGGACAGGGAAGTGGTGGTGGAAGTCCATCAGGAGGACTCACAGGAGGTAGATATCTGTGTGAGTGAGAGCTCACACAAACGGACTGCGGGTGCCTTGGACCTCAATGAGGTTTTAACACCTGGGCAGAGACCTGGGAAGAAGTCATGGGTAGCTGTGGGGGAGAAGGCAAGCAGGGGAGAGGGTGTACTGGGGAAGCTCAGAGGTGGAGGGCAAGGAGGGGTTGGTGGACAGGTTAGGAAAAATGATAAAAATGGTACAGGTACCATGAAAGGTGAATTGAGTAAGACACAGCAGCATAGGGGTAAGCCACCTTTTCTGTGAAGTTCAAGTGTGTCACAATAAATGTAAATGGTCTTAAATATGAGGTAAAAAGGGTTTGGTTAGAATGGTTTTTACGAAGGTTTGATGTAGATGTATGTTTTTTGCAGGAGCATAACCATAGGTTAGGGTGTGAATTGCGTTTGCGGGGTTATAACCTATTTGTCAGTAATGCTTTGCAATTAAAAGGAGGGGTGGCAGTGGCTGTAAAGGAGACCAGCCCATTGCGTGTCATGGGTTGGGAGGAGGGGGGAGGGGGGAGGGTCGTAAGGGTAGATGGGCACTGGGGGGTGGGGAGAGTATGTTTCATTGGTGTTTATATGCCGGCATGCAACAATGTTAGAGTGAAAGTTGATTTTGTTCGTGATGTTTTGATGTATTATTTGCGGGGTTTATCTTCCATAACTGTACTTGGGGATGATTGGAACTGTGTGATTAGGTATGGGGATGTCTCACCGAGGGGGGCAGGATGTGTCTTGGGTGCTCTAAGGGATGTGTTAAGGGATGTAGGAGTTGTAGATGTGGTGGGGAGGGGGGAGTATGGGGTGGAGCACACGTTCATTCATTGGAATTATGAGGCGAGGTTAGATAGGATATATGTGATGCAGGGGATTGGTGTGGAGAGAGTGAGGGCTTTCGATGTCGGTTTTTCGGATCACAGGGCGGTGATAGCTGATCTGCGGGTGGATGGTATAGTACGCATATATGCTGGGTATTGGAAATTGAATGTGAGGCTTCTGCAGGATGGGGATGAAGGCTCTTCCTTTGAGGAATGGTGGAGACATTTCTGGGATGGTAGGGATGGTGAGATGGATTTGCTTGACTGGTGGGAGATGCGGGCTAAGACAGGAATCGCAGAGTTTTTCAGGATACGTGGAAGGGAACAGGCACGGTGGAGATATGGTTTGCAAAACTACCTGGAGGGACAGCTGAATGCTGTTTACGACGGGGGGGAGGGGGGGGTTAGGGAAGGTATGCGAGGGGATGTGGATGGTTTAAGGAGAAGGATTGAAGAGTTACATAATGAAAGGTTTAACGCGATTAGAGTTAGGGCAGGGTTAGAGGAGGTGTTAAAAGGTGATCGACCATCAGTTTATGTCCTGAGAAAATTTAGGGAAAGGCAGATGGTGACTACCATAGCGCATCTAGGGGTCGCTGATGGGGGGGTTATGTGGTGGGTCAAGACCTTACCGATACCTATGACATTAGCGTTTATGCTGATTATTGGTTTAGGGAGAAATGGAGGAGGAACAAGGAAGTTACCAGTGAGGAGGTATTTGGGGTAATGCAGAATACTATTGTATTGGGACAACAGGAACAGGAAATGCTGGAGGGTAGTATTAGTGAGGAGGAGGTGGGGGAGGCGGTTTACGGGATGAGTCAGGGTAAGACGCCGGGCATTGATGGAATACCAAATGATTTCTATAGAGTTTATTGGGAATGCATTAGGTATGGTTTAGTGGAGGTTTTGAATTATATGTGGAGCAGTGGGAGGATGGGGAAGACACAGAAAACCAGGATCGTTGTGTTGGTGCCAAAGAAGAAGGAAGGGAAAGTACTGAGTGATTATTGAGCAATATCCTAAATGTGTGCAGATTATAAAATTTATGCTAAAATTCTGGGCAATAGACTGAAGAAGGTTCTAGGATCAGTGATACATGGGGGACAGTTTGGCATCCCGAGAAGAAGTATGAGGGACGGGCATAGTCACATAAGGGATTTTATTGAGAGCTGCACCGGAGGGGGAATACTCGGTTTAGATTGGGCTAATGCATATGATTGTGTGAATAGGGATTTCTTAAAAGTTTGTTTGGAAAAGTTGGGTTTGCGGGGGAGGGTGGTGAGATGGGTGCAAACCTTGTATGAGAGAGCGGTTATTAGGGTACAGGTTAATGGTAAGTTGAGGGACCCAGTACTGATGGAGAGAGGTTTGAGGCAGGGTTGTCCACTCTCAGTTATTGTTTGCCTGTGTACAGAATCCATTTTATGGGCTAGTGGATGAGGTGATGAGTGGACAGGGGATAATGGGGAGTGGGCAGGGGGGTATTGTTGGGTATGTAGATGATACTACAGTTCTGGTAATGCATGAGGAAGATCTAAGGAAAGTTGGTGGAGTCATTCAGATATTTGGGGACGCTACGGGTATGAGAGTTAATTTAATGAAATCGAGACTATTAGAGGTGGGGGATTGGATAGGCAGGAGCTTGGGGGAGGAGTTGGGATGGTCAGTAGTGGACAAAATTAGGGTTTGTGGAGTATGGTACATGGCGGAAGTGCAGGATAGTAGGAAGATAAATTCGGTATTAGTTACGAGCAGGGTTTTGGGTAGGCTTGGAGGCTTAAGGGCTAGAGACGTAACATTACAGCAGAGAGTTTTAGAGGTCAACTCTCTGGTTTACAGTAAGGTGTGGGGAGTGGCTGAGGCGTTCCCTTTAAGAGCACAGGATATTGCAGAAATCCAGAGGAAGGTTCTAAGGTATGTGTGGGGGTTTGGGAGGGCATGGTTGAGCAAGGACCTGGTGATGACGGATGTGAGACGTGGGGGTCTTGGCCTGATGGCATTGGGTCACAGAGTAATGGCTTTATATATTAAACAAAGATATATCCGGACTGGGGGGAACCGGGGAGTCAGGGTAGGTAGGGTAATGGAGGATGCCCGAAGATGGTGGTGTGGAAGGGATTTGAGGTATTGTGAAGACATGTTGAGGGCTTTATTGAATGTAGAACAGGTGACCAAATTAAAGGTCAAACGGATGGTGGGTGCTGTGGTGGGTACGGGTGTCTTACAGGGGCTTGCTGTATAACCAACATATGACTGGATGAGCATATGGAGGAAGTTTGGCTTGCTTAGAATACCAGCGGGAGTACGGGAGTTAGGAATTGGGCCTCTAGGGATGTGTTGTGTAAAATGGGTCTTGTAAGAGAGGCCTCATGCTTGCACTGTGGAGACACCGAAACGGCTTTTCATACGGTATTTTTTTGTCCCTCTTTGGAGGGGTTGAGGTTATGGATGGTGAGCATTATCAGATTTTTGGGGAGGGGGAAATGGCCATTCCTAAGGGCTTTAATGTTGGATATAACTGGGGTGCCGGGTGATGTGGGTAGGGCTTTAATGTATGTCATGACGGATTATTTACATGTATCTTGGGGAATGAGGGAGGTTCGGGGAGAGTTGAGAATAAAAGCATTACAGCGAGATTTTATAGAACGATGTGTAGGAATAGGCAAGTCTATGGGGGGCGATGGGTAATTAGCTTTTCGGAGTGTTACCTGTGGGGAGCCTCCTCCTCATGAACCCAGGGGGCGGGCAAAGGGTTGGTCTTCTACCGGGGGATGCATGAGGGTAGGTTGGTTTAGGCTCCTTGGTTGTGTGGATGGTGGGAGGGTTATGAATGGAGTGGGAAGGAGATGCATGATAAATTTGGAAACCTATGGTTATGTTCACTGCATACAGGATAATCTTTAAACCATGATAATTAAATCTTGGGATCTCGGGTTTAGCGCAGAATGATCTTAATTTTGCACCCAAGTTAAACTTGATCGTTGTTCAACTTATGTTTGTGAGGTGTTGTGACCCTGCATAGTTGCTTTGTGGTAGAAAATTTCTGCTTTTCGGTATAAAAGTTAGTGGTTGGTTAACAACAGGAATCCGGTGTTAACTACAGTTTTGGGTTGCATTTAACCCAGGTACATTTCATTGCTGTCAACAAAATTTGAATTGTTACTTAGGTTAGCTGTGTTTATTCATGAATTCATGATCTTTGTAGTGTCAGGCTTCGTCAATTTTATGATCACATAAATGGCATCTTTCTCTAGTGTACCTAACCATGTATATGTGTGCGTTGTAATGACATATGAATATTATGATGAATTGTGAGGTATTGGTTAGGAGTGAGCAATTTTATTGTGCAATGTCCATAATGGGGATTGAGTAAGATTTGTCAACCGGTTTTGTTCTTTAGTGTTATTGCTGAAAAAATAAGGACAGAACACGTATGAACCTGTATGTCAATATTTTAATTATATGACTATTGTATGTGCATGATGAATTTTTATTCTCATGATAATGTTCAGTATTATATCATTGTATTCTGTACTGGTAATGGTATTGATGTCCTATGTGGGACCCAAGGCCATGTACACTTGCTGACATATTAATGTACATTGTTTTTGATGGACATACAGTATAAGCCTGTGTAACCCTGTAATTAGGATAGGTGGTGAGAGATAAAAGAAAAAAGTGGGGGGGTAGCATGTGCCTGCACGAAGTTGTAAGTGCAGTGAGTCTCTCGGCAATGAGATTATAATTATATGAAAGATTAGGAGCTAATTAATTAATTTTTATTTTATCTTTTAGACTGTTTAAAAAAAAAAAAGTTTTGTAGAGGTTTTTTGTTAGTGATGCGGATGTTGTAGCACTTATATATGTCTTCATATTTTGTGATTTAAGTCATTCGTGTATGATATGCAAGTATATTGTATACTGAGGGGTTTTAAAATCAAAATACAAAAATTCGGGGATGAATAGCTACAGAATGTTTTGATGTATTAAATGCTAATATTACAATATAAATTGAGAGGCCAAAGCATTAGTGCACATAGAAAGTTTTGTATATACAGTCATATGAGTTAAGGGCACGTAAGTAGGGTAGGATAGTAGTAATTTTTGATGTATGGTATTTGTTAATTATAATGAATTTTTGTTTTCTTTGTAAATGTTTCATGTTTTGTGATCACGTCAATTATGTGATACATGTCTACTGTATACTGTGTTTTTAAATAAAAAAAATTATCGAGATCCTTTGCTTCACTCTCAGTAACTGCTATATCTCTCAGTCTTTCCAGTGACTGATCAACAAACTGATCCTTGATTAAATCATCATGAGTAAGAAATTTAACGTCAGTTGTGTCCTGACTAGGTTGATGACCAGGTGGAGTTGGTGTTAATGATCCGGGGCGCAGAGCGTTACTAAACAACATATTCAAGCCCAAATCATTGTCATTCGTCTCTCAACCTGCAGGCTGAGAGGACGCTTTCTGAGCCTGCTCCTGCTTACACCTGGTGGCGAACCGTGTACTACAGTACGCAAGATGGCGGATCGTCAGGGTAGAAGAGTAAACACGGTCTGTGTTGAATTCATTCGTGGCTCTCTCAGTGGTGCAACGATGCATGTCTTGTTGCCTACCATTATTCGCGACGTCTACGGCATCCCCACTGAGGAATTATATGGTGTGGCTCTCAATGGGATGTCGAGGTTTTTTGTAAAATTCGCAAATGCCGGCTTTTACTCCAAGATTGTGGAAGCTTTTCAAGAGAGGAAAATGGCGGTGAATTCAGCCGTAGAGGTATGCCTGCATGACGTCTCCACATACGTCACCTGGGTCAAAGTAAGGAACGTGCCTTTCGAGGCGGAGGAGTATGTTATTCGGAAAGTTTTTGGTAAATACGGCACGGTACATGCAGCGACCAAGGGAGTGTGGAGGGAGGGCCCATACGAGGGGCTCCCGGAAGGCTCCTGCACCCTCAAGATGACATTAAAACAGCCGATTCCATCTTACGTTCATCTAGAACACTACAGGACCCAAGTTTTTGTTCACTATGCAGGCCAACGTAAGACATGCAGGTTATGCAACTCGTATGACCATATGGCTGCTCAGTGCTCCAGACGCCTGGTTGTACGCATCCGGGAACCTTCTCCTGTGGTCCTACGAACCGAGGCCTTTGATCTGGAGACTGGTCCCTCGCCTGAACAAGGACCTAAGCTTTGGAGTGAGGAAGTACAACAAGAGGAGACGCGGTCTATGGCGTGTGCCACCCTGTCGGTGGACACTACAGACGTGCCCACGCCACCTGTGGGGCCTACGGAGCCTATGGAGTTGTCACAGGAAAGTTTGCTGGAGAACGTGCTAAACGATCTCCTGGATAGGGCAGAGCATAGCCCAGACGTTCCACCGGAGTGTCAAGAAGTGGTGAAGGATGATTCGCCAAATATTGGAGACCTGAACGTGACTACAATGACACGGTTGCATGAGGTGGTGGTGGAAGTCCACCAGGAGGCTTCGTCTGGTGAGGAGATATGTGTGGATGGTGGTTCCCGCAAATGGACGGCAGGAGTGTCGGATATGGACGAGGTCCTGACACCGGGACAGCGTCCAGGGAAGAAATTATGGTCAAAAGTGGCTGAGGCGCCTCTTGCAGACAGGGTTGTGGCAAGCACCCAGCATATGGGTAGGGCACGGGGAGATGAGGGGGGTCTTGGGAGGTCAAAGGTCAAAGAAGGTCAGTGTAATGTACGTGTGGGAACGGGAAAGACCCAAAAACATAGAGGAAAACCTCCTTTTGTGAATTCAAGTGTGTTACCATCAATGTAAATGGCCTGCGGGCAGAGTTTAAGTGTGTGTGGATGGAGTGGTTCTTGCGCAGGTACGCTGTGGACGTATGTTTCATACAAGAACACAATTATAAGTTTGGGCGAGAGTTACGGTTAAAAGGCTACCGAATGTATGTTAGCAGTTCTTTAAAATTAAAGGGTGGGGTAGCTATAGCGGTGAAGGAGTCCAGCCCTTGGCGTGTCTTGAGATGGGAGGAGGGGGGAGGTGGGAGGGTGGTGAGGGTAGATGGGTACTGGGGTGAGGTGAGGGTTTGTTTTATTGGCGTTTACATGCCTGCAGAAAGCAACACTAAAGTTAAAGAAGAATTTGTGAGGGAGGCTTTAACGTTTTACACTCGGGGTTTGCCGTTCATTACTGTAATGGGTGGGGATTGGAATTGCGTTATCCGCCATGGCGATGTTGAGCCGATGGGGGCGGGGTGCGTTTTACCTGTCTTACGGAATCTGCTGGGGGATACAGGGGTTTATGATGTGGTAGGGCGGGGTGGGTGGGGGGTGGAGCATACGTTCGTTCGCAGGGGCTATGCGGCCCGTCTGGATAGACTTTATGTAACACAAGGAATTAGAGTTGGGCACGTACAGACCTTTGATGAGGGGTTTTCAGATCACCATGCAGTGCTAGCGGACTTGAACTGGGTTAGAATGATCAGGGTATATCCAGGTTATTGGAAACTGAACTGGCAGCTATTGGAGGGGGAGGGGGATGGGTCCGCTTTTCAGGACTGGTGGAAGAATATCTGGGAAACGTGACGGGCAGGTGAATGTTTGTTGGAATGGTGGGAAACGCGTGCCAAACCCGGAATAGCGAGTTATTATAAGAAGCGAGGAAAAGAGGAGGCGAGGTGGAGGTATGGGCTGCAAAACTGTCTGGAGGGGCAGCTAAATGATTACTATGTGGGGGGCGGGAGTAGTAGGTATGACGACATTGAACATCTTCGTAGTCGACTTGCAGAAATTCACAATGAACGTTTCAATGCGGTTAGAGTCAGAGCAGGCATGGAAGAAGTGCTATGGGGTGACAAACCTTCGGGTTGTGTCTTGCGCAAATTTCGGGTCAGACAACAGGCGACGTCCCTCTTGCAATTGGAAGTATGCACGGGTTTGGGTGGTTACCTGCCGGGTCAAGTACTCCTCACCACGGACAGCATGAGTTTTTATGCTGATCTATGGTTTGGGGAAAAGCTACAGCGGGGAGTAGGGGGGGGGTCCATGCGGGTGGCCTGGTGAGGAGGGATTTCAGAAAAGTTATAAGTGACAGGGATAGAACGGTACTAGAAGGTAGAATTCGAGTGGAGGAGGTAGAGGAGGCGATTTTTAGTATGAGTAAAGGAAAGGCACCAGGTATAGATGGCATTTCGAATGATTTTTATAGGGCACATTGGGGAAGTATTAAGCATTGTTTGGTTGATGTATTAAATTGCATGCTCACGGAGGGGAGGTTAGGTATGTCGCAAAGTACGGGGGTAGTTGTGTTGGTGCCCAAAAAGGGAGGGGGGAGGGGTCTGAGTGCATATAGAGCAATATCTCTAATGTGCTCGGACTATAAAATCTTTACAAAAGTTTTAGGAAACAGAATGAGGAAGGTTATGGGGCCGGTTATTCACGAGGGACAGCTAGGCATACCAGGTAGGAGCATGAGGGATGGACATGTACATATTAGGGAGTTTTTGGAGGAATGTCAAGGGGGAGGTGTCCTCAGGCTTGACTGGCAAAATGCTTATGACTGTGTTGATAGGGATTTATTGAGGCTTATTTTATTGAAGCAGGGTTTTGGAGAGGGGATTGTAAGATGGGTTGATACCTTGTATGTCTCGGCTATGGTACGCGTACAGGTAAACGGTAAATTGGGGCAGCCGGTCCGTATGGAAAGGGGTTTGAGGCAAGGGTGCCCCCTCTCCCAGCTGCTTTTTGCTTGTATGCAAAACCCCTTTTATGAGCTGGTGGATGGTGGTTTGAGGCGTGGAACGCTGAGCAGTGACCATGCAGCGCGTGTGGTCGGGTACGTAGATGATACCACGATTTTGTTAAAAGGGGAGGAGGATTTGCAGATCGTGGGATGGATTGTTGAGTTTTTTGGGGCAGAGTCTGGCATGTGTGTCAATAAGGCAAAATCGAAATTATTGGAGGTGGGTACATGGGTGGGGGGAGGTTGGGCGAAAGGTATGGGTGGTCAGTCGTGGTGCAACTTAGAATATGTGGTATTGTGTACATGGCAGATGAGAGGGAGAGCCGAAGGGTAAACTCTGAATTGGTGGTTAACAAGGCTTTAGATCGACTTCGGGGGTTAAGAGCTGGGGATGTCTCGTTGCAACAGAGGACAGTAGTGGTTAATACACTTGTTTATAGTAAGGTATGGGGTGTGGCTCAGGTGTACCCTTTAAGTCTTAGATATGGATATTCAGGAACTGCAGAGAAGGGTCTTACGTTATGTTTGGGGTTTCGGGAGAGCTTGGTTAAGTCGGGAGGTTGTCATGACCCATGTTCGTCGTGGGGGTTTAGGTCTCTTGGCTTTGGGGCCACGGATGAAGGCCCCCTATGTAAAGCAGCAGTTCCTCAGAGCGGGCGGTGAGAAGGGCATCCGGGTGGGTCGGGTAATGATCGAAATGCGTAAATGGTGGAGCGGCAGGGGATTAATCGAGAGTGAGAACATGCTGTGTTTGTTGTTAAAGTTGAGAAATGCGCAATGGATCCAGGTGGGGCAAATGGTCAGCATATGTTGTCATGGGGAAATTGTACAGGGATTGTCTGTTTTTCCGCTGTATAATTGGGGGGGAAATATGGGAAGGATTTTGTAAACTTAAGTTGGCACCAAGGGTTCATGAACTGGTGTACAGATTTGTCATGGGGATTTTAGCATCAAAATCGGTCTTAAATAGGATTGGTTTTGTAAGGGAGGCGGATTGCTTGCGTTGCGGTCTCGAAGAAACAGCTTTTCATGCTGTCTACTTTTGTGATACCATGGACAAAGTTCGTTCGTGGTTGGGGCGGGTTTTAGATTTTCTTAGTGGTGGAAGTATTTCAAACTTATGGGCCTTAACATTGGACGTTAGCTGAGTATCAAGTGAAGTACGAAGAGCAATAATGTACGTGGTGGCTGATTTCCTCTATATCTCGTGGGGTATGCAGGAAACCGGGGGATCAATTAGGATCAGGGCAATTGCGGCAGGTATCTACAGAACGTATTGCAGAAATAAACTCATATATGGTAGAAGTTGGGATAATAGTTTTCCTGCAAAGTATCGAAGTCTTACTGTTCAAAGGTTGCTGCAACTGGGGGTGGGGTAAGGCAACGGGGGGCTGGACTCCCCCCGTGGTAGCACCAAACGGTATGTTAGAGACTTCAGGGTAGAGGGCGGGTTTTAGGGAGTGACGTGTATGTATTATGAATGGTACCGTGCGTCTGTGTGTGTATGGTTGTGGCGTTGTGTGGCACTGAGATCTTGGATTAATCATAAAATGGTCATGCATTTTGATAATACAGATAAAAAGCAATATTTCAGTATATGTTCCAGCCTCTAACAAGACTGAATTGGTTCCCGACTATGGCCGGGGTTTGGTGAAGTATGTTGGGTCTTTCCTGGAATTCCCGTTAGGTTTAGTTTAATCATTTGTAAGCGGATGTCACGCTGATATCACCGCTAAAAGTACAACGTTATACTGGCCTTTAAGGGGAATGTTCATAAGCAGAACTTTTGGTGATGATTGTAAACTTTTGATGAAGGGCAAAAAGTTTCATTTGCCTAAGATTGTTTTTGTATATGTAGTAGCGGTCACCGCTGTGAGGAGGGGGGGAGGGGGTTGATGAGATGTATAATGTCCTATATTGTAATCTTTGGACATTCAAGTTCCTTGGGCAGCAGCTTTTGTGGGATATGTTGTTCCCTCGCCCAGTGATATCACATGTATTTTTTTTTTTATCATTTATGGTGCATATAGACAGTTGATGTTCAGTTAAGCACCTTTACTAATACCACTGTATACAAGCAAGGTATATTTTTTGTGGGTTTATAATTAGTTTGAGAAACTAAATATGGGGTTGGTCGGGGTATTAGGTGTCTTAGTGTTTCCTCATATGTAATCATACATGTTAGATCTGTAAAAGTCTTATGTTAATTATTAAAGGCTTTTTGCATGTTTTTATTCCTTTTTCAATATATGCAAAACCAAAAATGAAGAACACCATGTTTCAATTTCAAGAGTCATGTAGGTTTCTGATAGTTATTTTACATAACCATAGTACCATTGAGTGTACAATGTATTAGTTTATATGATATTGTTTTTTATATAAAATTTTTATATAATCATAGTACCATAGTGTGTGCAATGCATTAGTTTATATGAAATTGTTTTTGTATATAAAATTTCATATACAATATGAATAAGACTGTCAGGTTTTGGTTATATAGTTATTGTGGTTAAGATATGTTCCGGTAGTCCTCTGTTTAGTTATATGTTGTCTTCTTATATATAGTTTTCGCGTTTTTTGTTTTAAATCATTTATGTATACCATCCATGTATACTGTGTTTTTTAAATAAAATATAAAAAAAAAGTTATGACTAGGGTGGGGTAATGTAATTGTGATAGTGTATATAGACAATGTTAAGGCATTTGTCAGTTGGTATGCAGATACTAACATGGTTTGGAAAAACAACTGTCTTAAAATAACATTATACTTCATGATTTTGTTAATTGGTAGAGTTTTCACATCATGTATATGTATATTGGGGAAAAGTGCATTTAGTTGCTTGCTATGTTAGGGAGAAAGTGGTTGTGCCAATATTGTGTGGCGGCAGCAAGGGTTTCCTCATCCTGCATATTGCAGGTTTTGAGTGCGTGTAATCAGAGTGTATAGTTTAGTGTTCTCTGGATTGGGATAGATTATGTTGATGTTGTATTGTGTATAAATTTTGATGTTGGGCCATATGTTGGACAACATTTGGACGTTTGTGTACATATTGTGTATTCTGTAAGTTTTTGTATAAATTATAACAATAAATGTAGTTGGGATAGTGCATATAGACAATGCTAAGACTTTTGTTAGTTGGTATGCAAATAATCAAATGGTTGGGCAACAACTGTCTTACAAGAACATGATACTTAATGATTTCGTTTATACTGAGTTTTCATATCATGTATCTATATATATTGGGGGAAAAGTGTTTTTTTTAGTTGCAAACTAAGTTAAGGGGAAGGTGGTTGTGCCACTATTGTGGAAAATTGCATTTAGGTTTTGAGGGAGTGTTATCAGTGTGTATGGGTTTAGTGTTCACTGGAGTGGTATGGATTGCGTTGATGTTGTAATTTGTGTAAGTTTTGAATGTAAAGTTTTTAAATAAAAAAAAAATAATTGTCATCCATTATAGCTCTAGTACATAACAGTAAAATGATAACAAAGATAATTATTATTTATCAATGTTACATAGACAAGTAGGAATTTGGGACACCTAGGTCGCAAAAAATGTCCCCCTTCGATACCTACCACTGTCATAACCACAAGTTGCTCTGGACCTATTAATTAAATGAAATATACATACACCAGGAATACTGGTAAATATATAAATTTGTGGACTGTATATTAAAAATAATAATGGTTATATATATACACAATTACATAACAGAAGGAAAATATATCTTAATATCACTCACCAATTTGACTGGAGATTAATGTGTATCATACTCAGAAAACCTCACTCTAACTAAATCTATGAAAATAATGCTGGCCAGAATTACACACAAATCTAGAGAGCTTATCTGAGGTTCCTGGAGCTGTCTTGTCCAGTCGTCTGATATCTCAAGTTATGCAGGAATGCATATCCACCAATTTCGCCTCCTATTTGAGAGGTGTCAGCACAATTTTAACCTCTAGAGCACGAAAAATTCTTCCCATTATATCGTTTCTAATACAAATTCAAAACCAAGATGGCGAGTCCTCGTCTGCGCAGGCGCAGGCTTTCCGTTTTCTATAACATAATTTTTATTAAATACAGTATGGCCATCTATTTACATATAAATACTGAATTTCTGGAAAATATATACAGTATTTTCCACACTGCGGCCGGCCGGAGTTCGTTGCTAAACGATTCAAATTACTCCTTCCTTTAGGAGACGATTCCAGCCAGTTCTGGCTTGAGTGGCTGTTCTCCTAGTAGGTCTTACTACGATTTCATCTTCCGGCATCACTTGGTCTGCGTTATCTTCCATATCACTCGTGTCACTTTCCCTCAGATTTTCATTTACGTTTGATTGAACACCTAATTCCAAGGGAATCAATTTATTAATTGTGCGTAAACTTTCCTGGCCACGACACAACACTTTGACATTCCTGACAACACCTTGTGCATCTGGGTACAATGTCAATACTTTGCCCAGAGGCCACAATGTTCGATGTTGTTCAGTGTCAATTAACACAATGTCACCTGGTTGAATGGTCTGTCGATTTACTGCCTCTGTCGCACCATAAAAGTGTTCACGTAGTGTAAGAAGATATTCCTTACGCCACACATTAGACCAATGATCAATTACTTTATTTAACATTTTAAATTTATTACACAACACTGCCGCATCATTGTAATCTTCATCACTTTCTTCCGGATTATCTCTATAGACAGGGGCAGCTTCCAATTTCCTTCCACATATTAGGTGAGAAGGTGTTAATACATCTGCATCAGGTGTATCACTCATGTACGAGAGAGGCCTATTATTTATACGATTTTCTGCCTCCACTAACACTGCACGGAATTCTTCCAAATTAATTCTCTTCCGGTGTAGTACTTTGCGGAGACACCTCTTCACTGTGCCTATCAGTCTTTCGTACAGCCCCCCCCCTGCCAAGGGGCTCTAGGAGTAATAAATTTCCAGGTACACCCTCGCTGGGTTAACAGAGATTGAACATCGTTACTATTATTTAATTCTATCAAGTGTTGAGCACCTGCTACAAAATTTGTGGCATTATCCGAAATCATCAACCTCGGACAGGATCTCCTAGCTGCAAATTTTCGAAACAGCTGTATAAACTGTTCTGCAGACAAGTCCTGTGCCACTTCTAAATGAACTGCCCTAGTAGCAGTACAGGTGAACAAACAAACATACACTTTCAGTGGAACACCATTTGACGTACCTGTTAAAATTATTGGACCACTATAGTCTACACCTGTTACATCAAATGGTTTCACTAATTGTACACGCTCCTTTGGCAATGGTGGAGGACCTGGGTACATATAGGATCTGGCATCCACACGGCGACATATTACACAAGATTTAATCACCCTTTTTACACTTTGCCGTCCTTGTGGAATCCAGAAAGTTTCCCTAATACAATTTAAGGTATCTTGTACCCCACCATGCATTACATTTTTATGGGCATTTAGAACAATCAAATTTGTTAGATGATGAGTTTTGGGCAGTAAGATAGGGTGTTTAGCATAATCACCCAATTCAGCATTTTGTAACCTACCTCTGCACCTAATTACATTGTTCTCTAAATACAGCCCCAATTTCTCTATTATGGAACCTTTCACAATTTTTCTTTCCATCATCAATTTAATCTCATTTCCATAGATTTCCTCCTGTACCCTCTTTATCCAATATTCAAGAGGATGTGAAAACTTATATGAAATATTCATCTTGTTTAGAAATTTAAACACCAACTTAGTTACATTGATTAGTTTGGGTAAAGAAGAATACCTATTTATATCAATGGCTAAAGAAGGACAAACTATTGGAGCGGTGGTCACAGTAATTTCAACAGGAGCAATATACGCCTTTTGTACAGGCCAATTAGCTTTATTTACCAACCAGCTCGGTCCTTTAAACCATGATACAGCATTTACAAATTTAGCATAAGGTAAACCTCGAGACAAGAAATCAGCTGGATTCTCCTCACCAGGTATATGATTAAATGTTAACATATGCTGACCCAAACTATTATACTTCTCTTGCATCTGATTAATTTCAGCGACTCTGTTTTGTACGTACACAATTTTACTGTTTCCATTACGAATCCATTGTAAGGATACCTCATTATCAGACCAAATTACAGTGTCGCTAATATTTATCTCCTGCAACTTATTTCTTATATAATTAGCTAATTTGACACCTACATAAATGGCTGTTAATTCCAACTGAGGCAAGGTACGTGATTTAATTGGAGACACTTTAGCCTTAGACATAACAAGAGAAATAACACTATTACATTGAAGGTAAGCAACTGCTCCATATGCCAATTTTGAAGCATCACAAAAAATGTGGAGTACATTTTTCCCATTTGGATTGGCCACCTGGCGTGGGAACTCCAACATTGGAATTTTTTCATAATCACCAATTAATTCATCCCACCTGTTAATGAATTCCTCAGGTAGAATTTCATCCCAAGCACATTTAAGTTTCCATGCTTCCTGAATTAATAATTTCCCTCTTATAGTAAGGGGTGACACTAAACCTAGTGGATCAAAACATTTGGAAACTTCAGCAAGCAAAACTCTCTTAGTTAATTTATTGGGCATACTGTAATTATTAGGTTTTAACATTAACAAATCTCTCTCAGTATCCCAAGTTAAACCCAATACATTACTACATTTTGGCACTTCATCTCCAGGGTAATCTTTACTTATTTTGTCCTTTAATTTGGACGAATTACTATTCCATTCCCTCAGAGGCATATTTGCACTTTGCATTATTTTATTAGCCTCTCCATAAGTCATTAACAGTTCCTCTTCAGTTGACGTCACACCCAGGAAATTGTCCACATAAAATTGTTTGCTCATTACTTTACTCAATGGACTTTCCATACGTTTAAGGTGTGCATTTATCGTCGCTTGAAGTAGGAACGGACTGGATGTAGCACCAAATAATACGCTCCTAAAGCGAAAGGTTTTCAGAGGGCTAAGTGGGTCACTAGGATTCTCAGGCCATAAGAAGCAGGTACAATCCCGGTCAGCCTCTTGTAAACCCACTCTTAGGAAAGCTTTACTTATGTCAGCCGTAAAGGCATAATGCTTCACTCTGAAATTTAATAAGATATCTCCTAATTTTTCCGTCAACGACGGACCTGTCATCAAACAGTCATTTAAACTAGGTACATTTTTGTTACTCCTGGCACTACAATTAAACACAATTCTCAGAGGAGTGGTCTTAGAATCCTTCTTCACTCCGTGATGTGGCAAATAGTGACCATAAATTTTGGCTTGCTCAGGAGGTACCTCTTCTATAAATTTATTAATTAACTGTTCAGCAATTATATCATTATAGGCAGTTAACAATTCTGGTGTCTTACTCAGTTCGCAGAGCTGAGCCTTTAACTGTCCATATGCCATTCTGTAATTAGTGGGCAATTCTGGATGGTTCAGTCTCCACGGAAGTCGTACCCAGTATTGTCCAGATTCAAATTTTACATCTCTCAGGTATTGCTCCTGAGTAAAAGAATCGTCTGGACTTTCTTCATTTACATTTATTCCAATGCTGTCTAATTCCCACAATTTATGCACTGGCTCAACACCATCCTCTATGGAAGAATTATACTGGGGCACGATTTCATGAGTAAGACACACAGTTATGATATTTGTAGTTTCCTCTAGTCATGAATTATTATTACGAGGAATCCTACCATACATTACATGGCCTCCTGCAGTCTTTAAAAGGGTGACACCACATTTCTTTACCATACCCTTTACAAAGGAGGCATAATAGTCACTACCTATCAAAATATTTATTGGGCCTACAGAATCATCACTTACACCAGAAGGTGCTAAATTTACATTATGTGAAAGTCTTTCTGTAGCTTTACTAAGCCCTACTGTAGATATTTTCTCTGGAAGTCTATCTACAATTACTGCATTAACACGTTTTTTCTCATTGCCCAACCTGACAGTTACATAAACAGTGTCATACAATTGAGACCTTTTATCCGAGAGAAAACCAGATAATTTTAAAGTTGTGGAATCTCCCATCTGTACTTTCATACCATCAAGACATTTACGTTTTATGAAAGTACGCTGGGATCTGTGGTCCAATAATGCATTTGCATTTTTTGATTTAAGCCTTTTATCATCAATTTTTACCTGAAACACAGGTAAGGCTACTTCAGCAAAACCATCATTATTAACATTAGCAGCAATTTTTACATTAGCCACTGTTGTGTCAGGATTGTCAACATTATCATTATCAACATTATCATATAGACCTTTACACATGACTATATGGTGTCTTCCTTTGTGACATTGATAACGGAAGTTTAATTTGGCATAACAATCCTTTACATTGTGATTACCTAAACATCTGATACATCTGTCAAGTTCCTCCAATCTTTCAACTTTATCATTCCATGAATTGTATGCATTGCAATTCTAAGATAAATGAGTACCCTTGCAGAAAAGACAATCTCTCTTTTCTCTGACTTGTTTCTTATTAACTGGGTTACTCTTAGGAGGGTACTTATTCTTCTTACCTAGTGGAGAATCATTATTTCTGATTCTTGCTACTTGATATGCAC
>NC_091355.1:24650801-24755552 GCF_038502225.1 Cherax quadricarinatus | reverse complement strand
CACAGTGAGTCCCTTAGTGTCCTGCAGGCTGTAAACAAGGTCGGAGGGATGTAGCACAGTGAGTCCCTTAGTGTCCTGCAGGCTGTAAACAAGGTCGGAGGGATGTAGCACAGTGAGTCCCTTAGTGTCCTGCAGGCTGTAAACAAGGTCGGAGGGATGTAGCACAGTGAGTCCCTTAGTGTCCTGCAGGCTGTAAACAAGGTCGGAGGGATGTAGCACAGTGAGTCCCTTAGTGTCCTGCAGGCTGTAAACAAGGTCGGAGGGATGTAGCAGTGAGTCAGTGAGTCAAGGTCCTTAGTGTCCTGCAGGCTGTAAACAAGGTCGGAGGGATGTAGCACAGTGAGTCCCTTAGTGTCCTGCAGGCTGTAAACAAGGTCGGAGGGTAGCACAGTGAGTCCCTTAGTGTCCTGCAGGCAAACAAGGTCGGAGGGATGTAGCCAGTGAGTCCCTTAGTGTCCTGCAGGCAAGGTCGGAGGGATGTAGCAAGTGAGTCCCTTAGTGTCCTGCAGGTGTAAACAAGGTCGGAGGGATGTAGCACAGTGAGTCCCTTAGTGTCTTGCAGGCTGTAAACAAGGTCGGAGGGATGTAGCTCAGTCCCTTAGTGTCCTGCAGGCTGTAAACAAGGTCGGAGGGATGTAGCACAGTGAGTCCCTTAGTGTCCTGCAGGCTGTAAACAAGGTCGGAGGGATGTAGCACAGTGAGTCCCTTAGTGTCCTGCAGGCTGTAAACAAGGTCGGAGGGATGTAGCACAGTGAGTCCCTTAGTGTCCTGCAGGCTGTAAACAAGGTCGGAGGGATGTAGCACAGTGAGTCCCTTAGTGTCCTGCAGGCTGTAAACAAGGTCGGAGGGATGTAGCACAGTGAGTCCCTTAGTGTCCTGCAGGATGTAAACAAGGTCGGAGGGATGTAGCACAGTGAGTCCCTTAGTGTCCTGCAGGCTGTAAACAAGGTCGGAGGGATGTAGCACAGTGAGTCCCTTAGTGTCCTGCAGGCTGTAAACAAGGTCGGAGGGATGTAGCACAGTGAGTCCCTTAGTGTCCTGCAGGCTGTAAACAAGGTCGGAGGGATGTAGCACAGTGAGTCCCTTAGTGTCCTGCAGGCTGTAAACAAGGTCGGAGGGATGTAGCACAGTGAGTCCCTTAGTGTCCTGCAGGCTGTAAACAAGGTCGGAGGGATGTAGCACAGTGAGTCCCTTAGTGTCCTGCAGGCTGTAAACAAGGTCGGAGGGATGTAGCACAGTGAGTCCCTTAGTGTCCTGCAGGCTGTAAACAAGGTCGGAGGGATGTAGCACAGTGAGTCCCTTAGTGTCCTGCAGGCTGTAAACAAGGTCGGAGGGATGTAGCACAGTGAGTCCCTTAGTGTCCTGCAGGCTGTAAACAAGGTCGGAGGGATGTAGCGCAGTGAGTCCCTTAGTGTCCTGCAGGCTGTAAACAAGGTCGGAGGGATGTAGCACAGTGAGTCCCTTAGTGTCCTGCAGGCTGTAAACAAGGTCGGAGGGATGTAGCACAGTGAGTCCCTTAGTGTCCTGCAGGCTGTAAACAAGGTCGGAGGGATGTAGCACAGTGAGTCCCTTAGTGTCCTGCAGGCTGTAAACAAGGTCGGAGGGATGTAGCACAGTGAGTCCCTTAGTGTCCTGCAGGCTGTAAACAAGGTCGGAGGGATGTAGCACAGTGAGTCCCTTAGTGTCCTGCAGGCTGTAAACAAGGTCGGAGGGATGTAGCACAGTGAGTCCCTTAGTGTCCTGCAGGCTGTAAACAAGGTCGGAGGGATGTAGCACAGTGAGTCCCTTAGTGTCCTGCAGGCTGTAAACAAGGTCGGAGGGATGTAGCACAGTGAGTCCCTTAGTGTCCTGCAGGCTGTAAACAAGGTCGGAGGGATGTAGCACAGTGAGTCCCTTAGTGTCCTGCAGGCTGTAAACAAGGTCGGAGGGATGTAGCACAGTGAGTCCCTTAGTGTCCTGCAGGCTGTAAACAAGGTCGGAGGGATGTAGCACAGTGAGTCCCTTAGTGTCCTGCAGGCTGTAAACAAGGTCGGAGGGATGTAGCACAGTGAGTCCCTTAGTGTCCTGCAGGCTGTAAACAAGGTCGGAGGGATGTAGCACAGTGAGTCCCTTAGTGTCCTGCAGGCTGTAAACAAGGTCGGAGGGATGTAGCACAGTGAGTCCCTTAGTGTCCTGCAGGCTGTAAACAAGGTCGGAGGGATGTAGCACAGTGAGTCCCTTAGTGTCCTGCAGGCTGTAAACAAGGTCGGAGGGATGTAGCACAGTGAGTCCCTTAGTGTCCTGCAGGCTGTAAACAAGGTCGGAGGGATGTAGCACAGTGAGTCCCTTAGTGTCCTGCAGGCTGTAAACAAGGTCGGAGGGATGTAGCACAGTGAGTCCCTTAGTGTCCTGCAGGCTGTAAACAAGGTCGGAGGGATGTAGCGCAGTGAGTCCCTTAGTGTCCTGCAGGCTGTAAACAAGGTCGGAGGGATGTAGCACAGTGAGTCCCTTAGTGTCCTGCAGGCTGTAAACAAGGTCGGAGGGATGTAGCACAGTGAGTCCCTTAGTGTCCTGCAGGCTGTAAACAAGGTCGGAGGGATGTAGCACAGTGAGTCCCTTAGTGTCCTGCAGGCTGTAAACAAGGTCGGAGGGATGTAGCGCAGTGAGTCCCTTAGTGTCCTGCAGGCTGTAAACAAGGTCGGAGGGATGTAGCACAGTGAGTCCCTTAGTGTCCTGCAGGCTGTAAACAAGGTCGGAGGGATGTAGCACAGTGAGTCCCTTAGTGTCCTGCAGGCTGTAAACAAGGTCGGAGGGATGTAGCACAGTGAGTCCCTTAGTGTCCTGCAGGCTGTAAACAAGGTCGGAGGGATGTAGCGCAGTGAGTCCCTTAGTGTCCTGCAGGCTGTAAACAAGGTCGGAGGGAAGTAAGGCAGTGAGTCCCTTAGTGTCCTGCAGGCTGTAAACAAGGTCGGAGGGATGTAGCACAGTGAGTCCCTTAGTGTCCTGCAGGCTGTAAACAAGGTCGGAGGGATGTAGCACAGTGAGTCCCTTAGTGTCCTGCAGGCTGTAAACAAGGTCGGAGGGATGTAGCACAGTGAGTCCCTTAGTGTCCTGCAGGCTGTAAACAAGGTCGGAGGGATGTAGCACAGTGAGTCCCTTAGTGTCCTGCAGGCTGTAAACAAGGTCGGAGGGATGTAGCACAGTGAGTCCCTTAGTGTCCTGCAGGCTGTAAACAAGGTCGGAGGGATGTAGCACAGTGAGTCCCTTAGTGTCCTGCAGGCTGTAAACAAGGTCGGAGGGATGTAGCACAGTGAGTCCCTTAGTGTCCTGCAGGCTGTAAACAAGGTCGGAGGGATGTAGCACAGTGAGTCCCTTAGTGTCCTGCAGGCTGTAAACAAGGTCGGAGGGATGTAGCACAGTGAGTCCCTTAGTGTCCTGCAGGCTGTAAACAAGGTCGGAGGGATGTAGCACAGTGAGTCCCTTAGTGTCCTGCAGGCTGTAAACAAGGTCGGAGGGATGTAGCACAGTGAGTCCCTTAGTGTCCTGCAGGCTGTAAACAAGGTCGGAGGGATGTAGCACAGTGAGTCAGTGAGTCCCTTAGTGTCCTGCAGGCTGTAAACAAGGTCGGAGGGATGTAGCACAGTGAGTCCCTTAGTGTCCTGCAGGCTGTAAACAAGGTCGGAGGGATGTAGCACAGTGAGTCCCTTAGTGTCCTGCAGGCTGTAAACAAGGTCGGAGGGATGTAGCACAGTGAGTCCCTTAGTGTCCTGCAGGCTGTAAACAAGGTCGGAGGGATGTAGCACAGTGAGTCCCTTAGTGTCCTGCAGGCTGTAAACAAGGTCGGAGGGATGTAGCACAGTGAGTCCCTTAGTGTCCTGCAGGCTGTAAACAAGGTCGGAGGGATGTAGCACAGTGAGTCCCTTAGTGTCCTGCAGGCTGTAAACAAGGTCGGAGGGATGTAGCACAGTGAGTCCCTTAGTGTCCTGCAGGCTGTAAACAAGGTCGGAGGGATGTAGCGCAGTGAGTCCCTTAGTGTCCTGCAGGCTGTAAACAAGGTCGGAGGGATGTAGCAGGGATGTAGCACAGTGAGTCAGTGAGTCCCTTAGTGTCCTGCAGGCTGTAAACAAGGTCGGAGGGATGTAGCACAGTGAGTCCCTTAGTGTCCTGCAGGCTGTAAACAAGGTCGGAGGGATGTAGCACAGTGAGTCCCTTAGTGTCCTGCAGGCTGTAAACAAGGTCGGAGGGATGTAGCAGTGAGTCAGTGAGTCCCTTAGTGTCCTGCAGGCTGTAAACAAGGTCGGAGGGATGTAGCACAGTGAGTCCCTTAGTGTCCTGCAGGCTGTAAACAAGGTCGGAGGGATGTAGCACAGTGAGTCCCTTAGTGTCCTGCAGGCTGTAAACAAGGTCGGAGGGATGTAGCACAGTGAGTCCCTTAGTGTCCTGCAGGCTGTAAACAAGGTCGGAGGGATGTAGCACAGTGAGTCCCTTAGTGTCCTGCAGGCTGTAAACAAGGTCGGAGGGATGTAGCACAGTGAGTCCCTTAGTGTCCTGCAGGCTGTAAACAAGGTCGGAGGGATGTAGCACAGTGAGTCCCTTAGTGTCCTGCAGGCTGTAAACAAGGTCGGAGGGATGTAGCACAGTGAGTCCCTTAGTGTCCTGCAGGCTGTAAACAAGGTCGGAGGGATGTAGCACAGTGAGTCCCTTAGTGTCCTGCAGGCTGTAAACAAGGTCGGAGGGATGTAGCACAGTGAGTCCCTTAGTGTCCTGCAGGCTGTAAACAAGGTCGGAGGGATGTAGCACAGTGAGTCCCTTAGTGTCCTGCAGGCTGTAAACAAGGTCGGAGGGATGTAGCACAGTGAGTCCCTTAGTGTCCTGCAGGCTGTAAACAAGGTCGGAGGGATGTAGCACAGTGAGTCCCTTAGTGTCCTGCAGGCTGTAAACAAGGTCGGAGGGATGTAGCACAGTGAGTCCCTTAGTGTCCTGCAGGCTGTAAACAAGGTCGGAGGGATGTAGCACAGTGAGTCCCTTAGTGTCCTGCAGGCTGTAAACAAGGTCGGAGGGATGTAGCGCAGTGAGTCCCTTAGTGTCCTGCAGGCTGTAAACAAGGTCGGAGGGATGTAGCACAGTGAGTCCCTTAGTGTCCTGCAGGCTGTAAACAAGGTCGGAGGGATGTAGCACAGTGAGTCCCTTAGTGTCCTGCAGGCTGTAAACAAGGTCGGAGGGATGTAGCACAGTGAGTCCCTTAGTGTCCTGCAGGCTGTAAACAAGGTCGGAGGGATGTAGCACAGTGAGTCCCTTAGTGTCCTGCAGGCTGTAAACAAGGTCGGAGGGATGTAGCACAGTGAGTCCCTTAGTGTCCTGCAGGCTGTAAACAAGGTCGGAGGGATGTAGCACAGTGAGTCCCTTAGTGTCCTGCAGGCTGTAAACAAGGTCGGAGGGATGTAGCACAGTGAGTCCCTTAGTGTCCTGCAGGCTGTAAACAAGGTCGGAGGGATGTAGCACAGTGAGTCCCTTAGTGTCCTGCAGGCTGTAAACAAGGTCGGAGGGATGTAGCACAGTGAGTCCCTTAGTGTCCTGCAGGCTGTAAACAAGGTCGGAGGGATGTAGCACAGTGAGTCCCTTAGTGTCCTGCAGGCTGTAAACAAGGTCGGAGGGATGTAGCCCTTAGTGTCAGTGAGTCCCTTAGTGTCCTGCAGGCTGTAAACAAGGTCGGAGGGATGTAGCACAGTGAGTCCCTTAGTGTCCTGCAGGCTGTAAACAAGGTCGGAGGGATGTAGCACAGTGAGTCCCTTAGTGTCCTGCAGGCTGTAAACAAGGTCGGAGGGATGTAGCACAGTGAGTCCCTTAGTGTCCTGCAGGCTGTAAACAAGGTCGGAGGGATGTAGCACAGTGAGTCCCTTAGTGTCCTGCAGGCTGTAAACAAGGTCGGAGGGATGTAGCACAGTGAGTCCCTTAGTGTCCTGCAGGCTGTAAACAAGGTCGGAGGGATGTAGCACAGTGAGTCCCTTAGTGTCCTGCAGGCTGTAAACAAGGTCGGAGGGATGTAGCACAGTGAGTCCCTTAGTGTCCTGCAGGCTGTAAACAAGGTCGGAGGGATGTAGCACAGTGAGTCCCTTAGTGTCCTGCAGGCTGTAAACAAGGTCGGAGGGATGTAGCACAGTGAGTCCCTTAGTGTCCTGCAGGCTGTAAACAAGGTCGGAGGGATGTAGCACAGTGAGTCCCTTAGTGTCCTGCAGGCTGTAAACAAGGTCGGAGGGATGTAGCGCAGTGAGTCCCTTAGTGTCCTGCAGGCTGTAAACAAGGTCGGAGGGATGTAGCACAGTGAGTCCCTTAGTGTCCTGCAGGCTGTAAACAAGGTCGGAGGGATGTAGCACAGTGAGTCCCTTAGTGTCCTGCAGGCTGTAAACAAGGTCGGAGGGATGTAGCACAGTGAGTCCCTTAGTGTCCTGCAGGCTGTAAACAAGGTCGGAGGGATGTAGCACAGTGAGTCCCTTAGTGTCCTGCAGGCTGTAAACAAGGTCGGAGGGATGTAGCCCTTAGTGTCAGTGAGTCCCTTAGTGTCCTGCAGGCTGTAAACAAGGTCGGAGGGATGTAGCACAGTGAGTCCCTTAGTGTCCTGCAGGCTGTAAACAAGGTCGGAGGGATGTAGCACAGTGAGTCCCTTAGTGTCCTGCAGGCTGTAAACAAGGTCGGAGGGATGTAGCACAGTGAGTCCCTTAGTGTCCTGCAGGCTGTAAACAAGGTCGGAGGGATGTAGCACAGTGAGTCCCTTAGTGTCCTGCAGGCTGTAAACAAGGTCGGAGGGATGTAGCACAGTGAGTCCCTTAGTGTCCTGCAGGCTGTAAACAAGGTCGGAGGGATGTAGCACAGTGAGTCCCTTAGTGTCCTGCAGGCTGTAAACAAGGTCGGAGGGATGTAGCACAGTGAGTCCCTTAGTGTCCTGCAGGCTGTAAACAAGGTCGGAGGGATGTAGCACAGTGAGTCCCTTAGTGTCCTGCAGGCTGTAAACAAGGTCGGAGGGATGTAGCACAGTGAGTCCCTTAGTGTCCTGCAGGCTGTAAACAAGGTCGGAGGGATGTAGCACAGTGAGTCCCTTAGTGTCCTGCAGGCTGTAAACAAGGTCGGAGGGATGTAGCACAGTGAGTCCCTTAGTGTCCTGCAGGCTGTAAACAAGGTCGGAGGGATGTAGCACAGTGAGTCCCTTAGTGTCCTGCAGGCTGTAAACAAGGTCGGAGGGATGTAGCACAGTGAGTCCCTTAGTGTCCTGCAGGCTGTAAACAAGGTCGGAGGGATGTAGCACAGTGAGTCCCTTAGTGTCCTGCAGGCTGTAAACAAGGTCGGAGGGATGTAGCACAGTGAGTCCCTTAGTGTCCTGCAGGCTGTAAACAAGGTCGGAGGGATGTAGCCTGCAGGCTGTAAACAGTGAGTCCCTTAGTGTCCTGCAGGCTGTAAACAAGGTCGGAGGGATGTAGCACAGTGAGTCCCTTAGTGTCCTGCAGGCTGTAAACAAGGTCGGAGGGATGTAGTCCCTTAGTGTCCTGCAGGCTGTAAACAGTGAGTCCCTTAGTGTCCTGCAGGCTGTAAACAAGGTCGGAGGGATGTAGCACAGTGAGTCCCTTAGTGTCCTGCAGGCTGTAAACAAGGTCGGAGGGATGTAGCACAGTGAGTCCCTTAGTGTCCTGCAGGCTGTAAACAAGGTCGGAGGGATGTAGCACAGTGAGTCCCTTAGTGTCCTGCAGGCTGTAAACAAGGTCGGAGGGATGTAGCGCAGTGAGTCCCTTAGTGTCCTGCAGGCTGTAAACAAGGTCGGAGGGATGTAGCACAGTGAGTCCCTTAGTGTCCTGCAGGCTGTAAACAAGGTCGGAGGGATGTAGCACAGTGAGTCCCTTAGTGTCCTGCAGGCTGTAAACAAGGTCGGAGGGATGTAGCACAGTGAGTCCCTTAGTGTCCTGCAGGCTGTAAACAAGGTCGGAGGGATGTAGGGCAGTGAGTCCCTTAGTGTCCTGCAGGCTGTAAACAAGGTCGGAGGGATGTAGCACAGTGAGTCCCTTAGTGTCCTGCAGGCTGTAAACAAGGTCGGAGGGATGTAGCACAGTGAGTCCCTTAGTGTCCTGCAGGCTGTAAACAAGGTCGGAGGGATGTAGCACAGTGAGTCCCTTAGTGTCCTGCAGGCTGTAAACAAGGTCGGAGGGATGTAGCACAGTGAGTCCCTTAGTGTCCTGCAGGCTGTAAACAAGGTCGGAGGGATGTAGCTCAGTGAGTCCCTTAGTGTCCTGCAGGCTGTAAACAAGGTCGGAGGGATGTAGCACAGTGAGTCCCTTAGTGTCCTGCAGGCTGTAAACAAGGTCGGAGGGATGTAGCGCAGTGAGTCCCTTAGTGTCCTGCAGTCAAGGTCCTGAGTAGTGTCCTGCAGGCTGTAAACAAGGTCGGAGGGATGTAGCACAGTGAGTCCCTTAGTGTCCTGCAGGCTGTAAACAAGGTCGGAGGGATGTAGCACAGTGAGTCCCTTAGTGTCCTGCAGGCTGTAAACAAGGTCGGAGGGATGTAGCACAGTGAGTCCCTTAGTGTCCTGCAGGCTGTAAACAAGGTCGGAGGGATGTAGCACAGTGAGTCCCTTAGTGTCCTGCAGGCTGTAAACAAGGTCGGAGGGATGTAGCACAGTGAGTCCCTTAGTGTCCTGCAGGCTGTAAACAAGGTCGGAGGGATGTAGCACAGTGAGTCAGTGAGTCCGGAGGGATGTAGCTTAGTGTCCTACAGGCTGTAAACAAGGTCGGAGGGATGTAGCACAGTGAGTCCCTTAGTGTCCTGCAGGCTGTAAACAAGGTCGGAGGGATGTAGCACAGTGAGTCCCTTAGTGTCCTGCAGGCTGTAAACAAGGTCGGAGGGATGTAGCACAGTGAGTCCCTTAGTGTCCTGCAGGCTGTAAACAAGGTCGGAGGGATGTAGCACAGTGAGTCCCTTAGTGTCATGCTGTAGGTCGGAGGGATGTAGCACAGTGAGTCCCTTAGTGTCCTGCAGGCTGTAAACAAGGTCGGAGGGATGTAGCACAGTGAGTCCCTTAGTGTCCTGCAGGCTGTAAACAAGGTCGGAGGGATGTAGCACAGTGAGTCCCTTAGTGTCCTGCAGGCTGTAAACAAGGTCGGAGGGATGTAGCACAGTGAGTCCCTTAGTGTCCTGCAGGCTGTAAACAAGGTCGGAGGGATGTAGCACAGTGAGTCCCTTAGTGTCCTGCAGGCTGTAAACAAGGTCGGAGGGATGTAGCAGTGAGTCAGTGAGTCCCTTAGTGTCCTGCAGGCTGTAAACAAGGTCGGAGGGATGTAGCCTGCAGGCTGTAAACAAGGTCGGAGGGATGTAGCAGTGAGTCCCTTAGTGTCCTGCAGGCTGTAAACAAGGTCGGAGGGATGTAGCACAGTGAGTCCCTTAGTGTCCTTCAGGCTGTAAACAAGGTCGGAGGGATGTAGCAGTGAGTCAGTGAGTCCCTTAGTGTCCTGCAGGCTGTAAACAAGGTCGGAGGGATGTAGCACAGTGAGTCCCTTAGTGTCCTGCAGGCTGTAAACAAGGTCGGAGGGATGTAGCACAGTGAGTCCCTTAGTGTCCTGCAGGCTGTAAACAAGGTCGGAGGGATGTAGCACAGTGAGTCCCTTAGTGTCCTGCAGGCTGTAAACAAGGTCGGAGGGATGTAGCACAGTGAGTCCCTTAGTGTCCTGCAGGCTGTAAACAAGGTCGGAGGGATGTAGCACAGTGAGTCCCTTAGTGTCCTGCAGGCTGTAAACAAGGTCGGAGGGATGTAGCACAGTGAGTCCCTTAGTGTCCTGCAGGCTGTAAACAAGGTCGGAGGGATGTAGCACAGTGAGTCCCTTAGTGTCCTGCAGGCTGTAAACAAGGTCGGAGGGATGTAGCGCAGTGAGTCCCTTAGTGTCCTGCAGGCTGTAAACAAGGTCGGAGGGATGTAGCACAGTGAGTCCCTTAGTGTCCTGCAGGCTGTAAACAAGGTCGGAGGGATGTAGCGCAGTGAGTCCCTTAGTGTCCTGCAGGCTGTAAACAAGGTCGGAGGGATGTAGCACAGTGAGTCCCTTAGTGTCCTGCAGGCTGTAAACAAGGTCGGAGGGATGTAGCACAGTGAGTCCCTTAGTGTCCTGCAGGCTGTAAACAAGGTCGGAGGGATGTAGCACAGTGAGTCCCTTAGTGTCCTGCAGGCTGTAAACAAGGTCGGAGGGATGTAGCACAGTGAGTCCCTTAGTGTCCTGCAGGCTGTAAACAAGGTCGGAGGGATGTAGCACAGTGAGTCCCTTAGTGTCCTGCAGGCTGTAAACAAGGTCGGAGGGATGTAGCACAGTGAGTCCCTTAGTGTCCTGCAGGCTGTAAACAAGGTCGGAGGGATGTAGCACAGTGAGTCCCTTAGTGTCCTGCAGGCTGTAAACAAGGTCGGAGGGATGTAGCACAGTGAGTCCCTTAGTGTCCTGCAGGCTGTAAACAAGGTCGGAGGGATGTAGCACAGTGAGTCCCTTAGTGTCCTGCAGGCTGTAAACAAGGTCGGAGGGATGTAGCGCAGTGAGTCCCTTAGTGTCCTGCAGGCTGTAAACAAGGTCGGAGGGATGTAGCACAGTGAGTCCCTTAGTGTCCTGCAGGCTGTAAACAAGGTCGGAGGGATGTAGCACAGTGAGTCCCTTAGTGTCCTGCAGGCTGTAAACAAGGTCGGAGGGATGTAGCACAGTGAGTCCCTTAGTGTCCTGCAGGCTGTAAACAAGGTCGGAGGGATGTAGCACAGTGAGTCCCTTAGTGTCCTGCAGGCTGTAAACAAGGTCGGAGGGATGTAGCACAGTGAGTCCCTTAGTGTCCTGCAGGCTGTAAACAAGGTCGGAGGGATGTAGCGCAGTGAGTCCCTTAGTGTCCTGCAGGCTGTAAACAAGGTCGGAGGGATGTAGCTGAGTCCCTTAGTGTCCTGCAGGCTGTAAACAAGGTCGGAGGGATGTAGCACAGTGAGTCCCTTAGTGTCCTGCAGGCTGTAAACAAGGTCGGAGGGATGTAGCACAGTGAGTCCCTTAGTGTCCTGCAGGCTGTAAACAGTGGAGGGATGTAGCCAGTGAGTCCCTTAGTGTCCTGCAGGCTGTAAACAAGGTCGGAGGGATGTAGCACAGTGAGTCCCTTAGTGTCCTGCAGGCTGTAAACAAGGTCGGAGGGATGTAGGTCGGAGGGATGTAGCAGTGAGTCCCTTAGTGTCCTGCAGGCTGTAAACAAGGTCGGAGGGATGTAGCACAGTGAGTCCCTTAGTGTCCTGCAGGCTGTAAACAAGGTCGGAGGGATGTAGCACAGTGAGTCCCTTAGTGTCCTGCAGGCTGTAAACAAGGTCGGAGGGATGTAGCACAGTGAGTCCCTTAGTGTCCTGCAGGCTGTAAACAAGGTCGGAGGGATGTAGCACAGTGAGTCCCTTAGTGTCAAGGTCTGCAGGAGTCCCTGTAAACAAGGTCGGAGGGATGTAGCGGTGAGTCCCTTAGTGTCCTGCAGGCTGTAAACAAGGTCGGAGGGATGTAGCACAGTGAGTCCCTTAGTGTCCTGCAGGCTGTAAACAAGGTCGGAGGGATGTAGCACAGTGAGTCCCTTAGTGTCCTGCAGGCTGTAAACAAGGTCGGAGGGATGTAGCGCAGTGAGTCCCTTAGTGTCCTGCAGGCTGTAAACAAGGTCGGAGGGATGTAGCACAGTGAGTCCCTTAGTGTCCTGCAGGCTGTAAACAAGGTCGGAGGGATGTAGCACAGTGAGTCCCTTAGTGTCCTGCAGGCTGTAAACAAGGTCGGAGGGATGTAGCACAGTGAGTCCCTTAGTGTCCTGCAGGCTGTAAACAAGGTCGGAGGGATGTAGCACAGTGAGTCCCTTAGTGTCCTGCAGGCTGTAAACAAGGAGTCCCTTAGTGTCCTGCAGGGATGTAGCACAGTGAGTCCCTTAGTGTCCTGCAGGCTGTAAACAAGGTCGGAGGGATGTAGCACAGTGAGTCCCTTAGTGTCCTGCAGGCTGTAAACAAGGTCGGAGGGATGTAGCACAGTGAGTCCCTTAGTGTACTGCAGGCTGTAAACAAGGTCGGAGGGATGTAGCCTGCAGGCTGTAAACAAGGTCAGTGTCCTGCAGGCTGTAAACAAGGTCTGAGGGATGTAGGAGTTTTTTTGCCTTAGTGTCCTGCAGGCTGTAAACAAGGTCGGAGGGATGTAGCACAGTGAGTCCCTTAGTGTTCTGCAGGCTGTAAACAAGGTCGGAGGGATGTAGCACAGTGAGTCCCTTAGTGTCCTGCAGGCTGTAAACAAGGTCGGAGGGATGTAGCACAGTGAGTCCCTTAGTGTCCTGCAGGCTGTAAACAAGGTCGGAGGGATGTAGCAGTGAGTCCCTTAGTGAGTCCCTTAGTGTCCTGCAGGCTGTAAACAAGGTCGGAGGGATGTAGCACAGTGAGTCCCTTAGTGTCCTGCAGGCTGTAAACAAGGTCGGAGGGATGTAGCAGTGAGTCAGTGAGTCCCTTAGTGTCCTGCAGGCTGTAAACAAGGTCGGAGGGATGTAGCACAGTGAGTCCCTTAGTGTCCTGCAGGCTGTAAACAAGGTCGGAGGGATGTAGCACAGTGAGTCCCTTAGTGTCCTGCAGGCTGTAAACAAGGTCGGAGGGATGTAGCACAGTGAGTCCCTTAGTGTCCTGCAGGCTGTAAACAAGGTCGGAGGGATGTAGCACAGTGAGTCCCTTAGTGTCCTGCAGGCTGTAAACAAGGTCGGAGGGATGTAGCGCAGTGAGTCCCTTAGTGTCCTGCAGGCTGTAAACAAGGTCGGAGGGATGTAGCACAGTGAGTCCCTTAGTGTCCTGCAGGCTGTAAACAAGGTCGGAGGGATGTAGCACAGTGAGTCCCTTAGTGTCCTGCAGGCTGTAAACAAGGTCGGAGGGATGTAGCACAGTGAGTCCCTTAGTGTCCTGCAGGCTGTAAACAAGGTCGGAGGGATGTAGCACAGTGAGTCCCTTAGTGTCCTGCAGGCTGTAAACAAGGTCGGAGGGATGTAGCACAGTGAGTCCCTTAGTGTCCTGCAGGCTGTAAACAAGGTCGGAGGGATGTAGCACAGTGAGTCCCTTAGTGTCCTGCAGGCTGTAAACAAGGTCGCAGGCTGTAAACAAGGTCGGAGGGATGTAGCACAGTGAGTCCCTTAGTGTCCTGCAGGCTGTAAACAAGGTCGGAGGGATGTAGCCCCCTTAGTGTCCTGCAGGCTGTAAACAAGGTCGGAGGGATGTAGCACAGTGAGTCCCTTAGTGTCCTGCAGGCTGTAAACAAGGTCGGAGGGATGTAGTGCAGTGAGTCCCTTAGTGTCCTGCAGGCTGTAAACAAGGTCGGAGGGATGTAGCACAGTGAGTCCCTTAGTGTCCTGCAGGCTGTAAACAAGGTCGGAGGGATGTAGCACAGTGAGTCCCTTAGTGTCCTGCAGGCTGTAAACAAGGTCGGAGGGATGTAGCACAGTGAGTCCCTTAGTGTCCTGCAGGCTGTAAACAAGGTCGGAGGGATGTAGCACAGTGAGTCCCTTAGTGTCCTGCAGGCTGTAAACAAGGTCGGAGGGATGTAGCGCAGTGAGTCCCTTAGTGTCCTGCAGGCTGTAAACAAGGTCGGAGGGATGTAGCACAGTGAGTCCCTTAGTGTCCTGCAGGCTGTAAACAAGGTCGGAGGGATGTAGCACAGTGAGTCCCTTAGTGTCCTGCAGGCTGTAAACAAGGTCGGAGGGATGTAGCACAGTGAGTCCCTTAGTGTCCTGCAGGCTGTAAACAAGGTCGGAGGGATGTAGCACAGTGAGTCCCTTAGTGTCCTGCAGGCTGTAAACAAGGTCGGAGGGATGTAGCACAGTGAGTCCCTTAGTGTCCTGCAGGCTGTAAACAAGGTCGGAGGGATGGAGGGATGTAGCCTGCAGGCAGTGAGTCCCTTAGTGTCCTGCAGGCTGTAAACAAGGTCGGAGGGATGTAGCACAGTGAGTCCCTTAGTGTCCTGCAGGCTGTAAACAAGGTCGGAGGGATGTAGCGCAGTGAGTCCCTTAGTGTCCTGCAGGCTGTAAACAAGGTCGGAGGGATGTAGCACAGTGAGTCCCTTAGTGTCCTGCAGGCTGTAAACAAGGTCGGAGGGATGTAGCACAGTGAGTCCCTTAGTGTCCTGCAGGCTGTAAACAAGGTCGGAGGGATGTAGCACAGTGAGTCCCTTAGTGTCCTGCAGGCTGTAAACAAGGTCGGAGGGATGTAGCACAGTGAGTCCCTTAGTGTCCTGCAGGCTGTAAACAAGGTCGGAGGGATGTAGCGCAGTGAGTCCGGAGGGATGTAGCGCAGTTAGTGTCCTGCAGGCTGTAAACACGGTCGGAGGGATGTAGCACAGTGAGTCCCTTAGTGTCCTGCAGGCTGTAAACAAGGTCGGAGGGATGTAGCACAGTGAGTCCCTTAGTGTCCTGCAGGCTGTAAACAAGGTCGGAGGGATGTAGCACAGTGAGTCCCTTAGTGTCCTGCAGGCTGTAAACAAGGTCGGAGGGATGTAGCACAGTGAGTCCCTTAGTGTCCTGCAGGCTGTAAACAAGGTCGGAGGGATGTAGCACAGTGAGTCCCTTAGTGTCCTGCAGGCTGTAAACAAGGTCGGAGGGATGTAGCACAGTGAGTCCCTTAGTGTCCTGCAGGCTGTAAACAAGGTCGGAGGGATGTAGCACAGTGAGTCCCTTAGTGTCCTGCAGGCTGTAAACAAGGTCGGAGGGATGTAGCACAGTGAGTCCCTTAGTGTCCTGCAGGCTGTAAACAAGGTCGGAGGGATGTAGCACAGTGAGTCCCTTAGTGTCCTGCAGGCTGTAAACAAGGTCGGAGGGATGTAGCACAGTGAGTCCCTTAGTGTCCTGCAGGCTGTAAACAAGGTCGGAGGGATGTAGCGCAGTGAGTCCCTTAGTGTCCTGCAGGCTGTAAACAAGGTCGGAGGGATGTAGCACAGTGAGTCCCTTAGTGTCCTGCAGGCTGTAAACAAGGTCGGAGGGATGTAGCACAGTGAGTCCCTTAGTGTCCTGCAGGCTGTAAACAAGGTCGGAGGGATGTAGCACAGTGAGTCCCTTAGTGTCCTGCAGGCTGTAAACAAGGTCGGAGGGATGTAGCACAGTGAGTCCCTTAGTGTCCTGCAGGCTGTAAACAAGGTCGGAGGGATGTAGCACAGTGAGTCCCTTAGTGTCCTGCAGGCTGTAAACAAGGTCGGAGGGATGTAGCACAGTGAGTCCCTTAGTGTCCTGCAGGCTGTAAACAAGGTCGGAGGGATGTAGCACAGTGAGTCCCTTAGTGTCCTGCAGGCTGTAAACAAGGTCGGAGGGATGTAGCACAGTGAGTCCCTTAGTGTCCTGCAGGATGTAAACAAGGTCGGAGGGATGTAGCACAGTGAGTCCCTTAGTGTCCTGCAGGATGTAAACAAGGTCGGAGGGATGTAGCACAGTGAGTCCCTTAGTGTCCTGCAGGATGTAAACAAGGTCGGAGGGATGCATCACACTGAGAGTTGGTGTGTCACTGCCGTAGAGTTTCACACTAAACAAAAATTAAAAAAAAACTCGGTAATAAGTTATTGACATTGTGATCCCTATTCTGCTATAAGTATTCATTATATTGTTATGATTTTTGCACATGTTATTGAGGAATAATGGTTCTACAAACTCTCGTTGAGGATTTGCGATATTGTTTATAGCTTTTTGTTAATTATTTTTTTCTTCAAAGAAAAAATCTGACCTCAATATTTTTTATATGGAATCTGTGCAAGACAGGTATACAATACCGACAAGATGAAAGTTAAGACACTTGTGCAATATCTGGTTATCTTTATTGTAGACGTTTCGCTATCTAGTGGCTTTATCAATACAGATTCTTGGACATAATTAGAAAACAAAAGAACTATATACAAAAGATGAGGTAATCAGTCCCTCAGCCTTGGAGGTGGTGTTTACAGCACCATGGTTGTAGAGACTCTGAAGCACAGGTACGAACAAACGAAAGTTCAGGTAAGATCCCAAATGGGATGAGCCGGGAAGACGAGACAGACGAAGAATAGTGCTGGAGAGGAGTGTTCTTAGTTGTAGAAATAAAGCCAGGGCTTAACCCAGCAGCTAAGTCGATCGTGGGACAGACATTGAGAACACACATAGCAGGCTCTTCTGTCGGGACTCCGGGGGGTGAGTGTGGACAGACGAAAAATAGTCGGTGAGAGGAAGGTCTTGAGTTGTAGATGAAAGAGCCAGGGCTAAACCCACCTGCGTGGCACTGCGAGAGGGCGTGTTGGTGTCATAGACTGCCGCCATAGAGGAGAGAGCAGACTGCAGACAGTGCTCGCTGGCTGATATGCTTCATGCTGAGGTGAAGAGCTGGTGTGGACGTCAGGTGTCGGGAGGCTCACGTTGTGTTGCGGAAGTGTGTTGTGTGTTTAGCTACACTTCGCTGGTGATGGAGCCACTCTTGAGTCTTTCGAAGTCTCTTTTGGACATGTGGAAAAGTTGCATTCTGAGGTTGGAGTAGTTCAGATTCGTCACGAGGTATGAGAGTCACTTGTTTGCACAGAACTGCTAAATGCCTCAAATGATGTAGTGGAAGTTTTAGCAGTAAAGGTCGAGAACCAAAACCTAGTCATTGTGATAGTCTACAAGCCTCCGGATGCAACATCCCAGCAATTCCAGGAACAGCTGTTAAAAATTGACCACTGTCTGGTAAACCTTCCAGCTCCTGCACCCAACATCTTGCTCCTGGGGGATTTCAACTTAAGGCACCTAAAATGGAGGAATATAGCAAATAATATTGTTGCAGTAATAACACCAGGAGGCAGCTCTGATGAAAACTCACACTCACGCGAGCTTTTAAATCTCTGCACAAAATTCAATTTAAACCAGCAAATAATAGAGCCTACTAGACTGGTGAATACACTAGACCTCATCTTCACTAACAATGATGATCTGATAAGAAATATCACCATATCAAAAACAATATACTCAGATCACAACATAATTGAGGTTCAGTCATGTATGCGCGGAGCCCCAGACCGACATAATGAGATTAGTCACGAGGGAGCATTCACCAAATTCACCTTCAATAACAAAAACATAAAGTGGGACCAAGTAAACCAAGTCCTAACCGATATAAGCTGGGAAGATATACTAAGCAACACAGACCCCAACTTATGCCTAGAACAGATTAACTCGGTGGCACTCGATGTATGCACAAGGCTTATTCCTCTAAGAAAAAGGAGGAGTAGATGTAAAACAGAAAGAGACAGGCGCTCCCTTTACAGGCGACGGAAAAGAATAACAGAGCGGCTAAAAGAGGTCAATATATCTGAAATGCGTAGGGAGACACTGGTCAGAGAAATAGCAAGCATCGAACTTAAGCTAAAAGAATCCTTTAGGAGTCAGGAATCGCGGGAAGAACTAAAAGCCATAAATGAAATCGAAAGAAACCCAAAGTATTTCTTCTCCTATGCCAAATCAAAATCGAGAACAACGTCCAGTATTGGGCCCCTACTTAAACAAGATGGGTCCTACACAGATGACAGCAAGGAAATGAGTGAGCTACTCAAGTCCCAATATGACTCAGTTTTTAGCAAGCCGCTAACCAGACTGAGAGTCGAAGATCAAAATGAATTTTTTATGAGAGAGCCACAAAATTTGATTAACACAAGCCTATCCGATGTTATCCTGACGCCAAATGACTTCGAACAGGCGATAAATGACATGCCTATGCACTCTGCCCCAGGGCCAGACTCATGGAACTCTGTGTTCATCAAGAACTGCAAGAAGCCCCTATCACGAGCCTTTTCCATCCTATGGAGAGGGAGCATGGACACGGGAGTCGTCCCACAGTTACTAAAAACAACAGACATAGCCCCACTCCACAAAGGGGGAAGTAAAGCAACAGCAAAGAACTACAGACCAATAGCACTAACATCCCATATCATAAAAATCTTTGAAAGGGTCCTAAGAAGCAAGATCACCACGCATCTAGAAACCCATCAGTTACACAACCCAGGGCAACATGGGTTTAGAACAGGTCGCTCCTGTCTGTCTCAACTATTGGACCACTACGACAAGGTCCTAAATGCACTAGAAGACAAAAAGAATGCAGATGTAATATATACAGACTTTGCAAAAGCCTTCGACAAGTGTGACCATGGCGTAATAGCGCACAAAATGCGTGCTAAAGGAATAACAGGAAAAGTCGGTCGATGGATCTATAATTTCCTCACTAACAGAACACAGAGAGTAGTCGTCAACAGAGTAAAGTCCGAGGCAGCTACGGTGAAAAGCTCTGTTCCACAAGGCACAGTACTCGCTCCCATCTTGTTCCTCATCCTTATATCCGACATAGACAAGGATGTCAGCCACAGCACCGTGTCTTCCTTTGCAGATGACACCCGAATCTGCATGACGGTGTCTTCCATTGCAGACACTGCAAAGCTCCAGGCAGACATCAACCAAATCTTTCAGTGGGCTGCAGAAAACAATATGAAGTTCAACGATGAGAAATTTCAATTACTCAGATATGGTAAACATGAGGAAATTAAATCTTCATCAGAGTACAAAACAAATTCTGGCCACAAAATAGAGCGAAACACCAACGTCAAAGACCTGGGAGTGATCATGTCGGAGGATCTCACCTTCAAGGACCATAACATTGTATCAATCGCATCTGCTAGAAAAATGACAGGATGGATAATGAGAACCTTCAAAACTAGGGAGGCCAAGCCCATGATGACACTCTTCAGGTCACTTGTTCTATCTAGGCTGGAATATTGCTGCACACTAACAGCACCTTTCAAGGCAGGTGCAATTGCCGACCTAGAAAATGTACAGAGAACTTTCACGGCGCGCATAACGGAGATAAAACACCTCAATTATTGGGAGCGCTTGAGGTTCCTAAACCTGTATTCCCTGGAACGCAGGAGGGAGAGATACATGATTATATACACCTGGAAAATCCTAGAGGGAGTAGTACCGAACTTGCACACGAAAATCACTCACTACGAAAGCAAAAGACTTGGCAGACGATGCACCGTCCCCCCAATGAAAAGCAGGGGTGTCACTAGCACGTTAAGAGACCATACAATAAGTGTCAGGGGCCCGAGACTGTTCAACTGCCTCCCAGCACACATAAGGGGGATTACCAACAGACCCCTGGCAGTCTTCAAGCTGGCACTGGACAAGCACCTAAAGTCAGTTCCGGATCAGCCGGGCTGTAGCTCGTATGTTGGTTTGCGTGCAGCCAGCAGCAAGAGCCTGGTTGATCAGGCTCTGATCCACCAGGAGGCCTGGTCTCAGACCGGGCCGCGGGGGCGTTGACCCCCGGAACTCTCTCCAGGTAAACTCCAGGTGCATTTTCAAAAGGAATTTGGTGAGGTTTGGTGCAGGTGTACTTAACAGCTCCCTCTTTCATTAAGTGGAGCATATTAGCTGTGCTCATTTCGGTTGGGAGGTTGGGAGTGGTGTAGAAGGTTAGAGACCCATTGAAGGCTTGGCTTAGGTAACGGTTGCCTGTGGTTTCTTCTTTGGTTACTTCTTCGACTACTACTTCGTCGTCGTCGTCAGAGGGTTGTTCATAATGTTCTGGTTCTATGTCGTCTTCTGTGACTATGTTGAGAGGAGGCAGGGAGTGTTGGTCGGTTGTGGTTTGTTGGGCTGGTGGTGGGTGGTGAAAGGTGGCAGTAGACGGTGGTGTTGGTTCTGGAGTAGAGTCTTGGACAGAGATACGAGTAGGACCAGGGGTTGAGGTGAAGTTAAGAATGTCTGGAATTAGCTTGAGGAGGTCTTGTGATGGTTGTGAGTCTGGAAAGTTGAAGTTTGGCATGTTGTTCAGGCCAAACAGTTCATTGATTGTTGTGTTGAATGAGCCAGGGTTTGCAGCATTAGTGAGGTGTGCATACATCATACAGTATAGCACCTTGGATGGAGCAGCGTCAGGAAGAGCAGAGAGGGACTGGCTGGGTGGAGATGATTGTTGTGTAGCTTGAAGGAATTCGGTGGTATCTGATTGATTTTTTGCATTGGCGGAGTATGTTGGTGATTTAGGGTTGTTCTTGGTTTCTTCAATGATTTTCTTAGACAGGACTTCTTTACATAGAGGGCATTTTGCTGCAAGGGTGTGGTGAGTACCCTTGCAGTTGAGGCAGGTAGGAGAGGTAGTGGTAGTAGAACATTCCTTGAAGTCATGGCCGTCTTTACCGCAGTTTGTGCAGTACTTCTTCCCTTTCAGAGGACAGTCAGGCGTTGAGTGGTGATAGGAGTAGCAGGTCCAGCATGGCGAGATGTGGGCGAAACGTTCGGGTTCTATGTGACTTGGATGTATATGATAGTAGGAGATAGCTAGGCCGTCAGACAGTGCTCTAGTAGCCATGTCGATGTTGGAGAAGGTTAGCTTGATTATTGTAGAGGCGTTGGGGATTTTGGTGATATGTTCAATCGACACCCAGGTATTTTGTTCCTCGATAGAGGTCTTGAGATCCTCAGTCGATAAAGAAGTGACGAGTTTGTCCAGCCGTTTGACGAAAACGGAACGTTTCGCCAGCAAAAAAGAAGGGGAGATGGTGAACTGTCGGTTTCTGCGGGTTTTCATAGAGGTGTCGGCCATCAGCTTTGAGGCTTCATAATCGTCAGTACAGACGACGACGAATGAGTTTTTCGTCGAGTGGATGGCTATAAATTTAACCTGCAGGAAAGTCTTTACAGCGGCAGCAAGGACAAGTTTAGTAGACTCATTTAATACTCCATTGTAGGGTTTGATCCTTACACGATTTGCAAGCATCATGAAGGAGTAAGGCAAGCGTTGGTACGATGATTATAGATTCCTCTCCCCGACGGGGATTGAAGGAACACTTCTTGAGGTGAGGAGCCCAAGCACAGGTAAGGAGACTGGTGCTTATGTAGGCGTCAGTGAATAGGGACGTGTAGTAGACGAGTGCATAGTCACTGGTAGGCGGGATTCCACAGTGGAAGTAGGTCCTTCCCAAATTGATGAGCTAGTTGTAGAAGTCGTGAAGAAGGTTATATAGATGTCCTCTGAATCAAGATACCATGATGTTGCAGTGCCTGACAAGTTGGTCAAGATAGGTATACAATACGGATAAGATGAAAGTTAAGACACTTGTGCAACATCTGGTTATCTTTATTTTAGATGTTTCGCCATCCAGTGACTTTATCAATACAGATTCTTGGACATAATTAGAAAACAGAAGAACTATATACAAAAGATGAGGTAATCAGTCCCTCAGCCTTGGAGGTGGTGTTTACAGCACCATGGTTGTAGAGATTCTGAAGCATAGGTACGAACGAACGAACGAAAGTTCAGGTAAGATCCCAAATGGGATGAGCGGGGAGGACGGGACAGACGAAGAATAGTGCTGGAGAGGAGTGTTCTTAGTCGTAGAAATAGAGCCAGGGCTTAACCCAGCAGCGAAGGCGATCGTCGGACAGATATTGAGAAGAGAAATTCAGGCTCTTCTATTGGGACTCTGGTGGGGTGAGCGGGAAGGACGGGACAGGCAAAGATTAGCGCTAGAGTGGAGTGTAGAACTGAGCCCTGTCTTAACCCTAGAGCGAAGGCGAAAGCCGGTCAGAGAATGGTACCTGTCAGAGAACCCAAGGTTATTTGTAAATAGGGTTAGGAGCAGGATCATGCAAGGAGTAGAAAAGGTTGTGTTGGTTTGTGGGTCTGCGTATGTCTTCGTCAAGGAGAGAGGTCCAGTAGCCATGTCGTGTCTCAAGTTTGTCTATCTGTCTGTCACTGAGCGTCTTCCAGTACAGATTCAGCGCAGGGATGTCTAATTGGGCATGGAGAGACTCGCTTGTGGCGAAGTCCTCCCATCTGACATCAAGATCCCAGCGCAGCGCATTGTTCTGAACACACTGCACTTTAAGTTAGTTCGTTTTAGCTGCAAGAGACAGGGCTAGAGGAGAGCAGGTTATCAAAGGACGTGTTAGGGATTTGTAGAGGTGTAGTTTGGTGCGTTGGGAGGCATGTTTCAGCTTGAAGAGGCCCGCAAAGGCCTTACTAGCTATTGCATGTCTTGAGCGAATCTGTCTGTGTAAGCAAAGAAGGTAGTCAAGATTAACGCCAAGGACAGTGACAGATTGAGTGATGGGGATGTAAGTGCAGGTGTCAGCTGTTCTGAGCTCGACAGGTAATGGAGGATCACGTTTCCTGTAGTTAAAATATGTGATGCACAGGTAAGGAGACTGGCGCTTATATAGGCGTCAGTGAATAGGGACGTGTAGCAGACGAGGGCATAGTCACTAGTAGGCGGGATTCCCCAGTGGGAGTAGGTCCTTCCCAAATTGATGAGCTAGTTGTAGAAGTCGTGAAGAAGGTCATGTAGATGTCCTCTGAATCAAGATACCATGATGTTGCAGTGCCTGACAAGTTGTGCAAGACAGGTATACAATACCGACAAGATGAAAGTTAAGACACTTGTGCAACATCTGGTTATCTTTATTGTAGACGTTTCGCCATCCAGTGGCTTTATCAATACAGATTCTTGGAAATAATTAGAAAACAGAAGAACTATATTCGGAAGATGAGGTAATCAGTCTCTCAGCCTTAGAGGTGGTGCTTACAGCTCCATGGTTGTAGAGATTCTGAAGCACATGTAAGGAGACTGGCGCTTACATAGATGTCAGTGAATAGGGACGTGTAGCAGAGGAGGGCATAGTCACTGGTGCTGTAAACACCACCACCTTTTGTATATAGTTCTTCTGTTTTCTAATTATGTCCATAATCTGTTTTGATAAAGCCACTGGATGGCGAAACGTCTACAATAAAGATAACCAGATGTTGCACAAGTGACTTAACTTACATCTTGTCGGTATTGTATACCTGTCTTGCACAACTTGTCAGGCACTGCAACATCATGGTATCTTGATTCAGAGGACATCTGCATGACCTTCTTCACGACTTCTACAACTAGCTCATCAATTTGGGAAGGACCTACTCCCACTGTGGAATCCCACCTACCAGTGACTATGCCCTCGTCTGCTACACGTCCCTATTCACTGACGCCTATATAAGCACCAGTCTCCTTACCTGTGCTTCAGAATCTCTACAACCATGGTGCTGTAAACACCACCTTCAAAGCTGAGGGACTGATTATCTCATCTTTTGTATATAGTTCTTCTGTTTTCTAATTATGTCCAAGAATTTGTATTGATAAAGCCATTGGATGGCGAAACGTCTACAATAAAGATATCCAGATGCTGCACAAGTGTCTTAACTTTACATGGAATCTACTGACATTATCGCTGAAACGCTCTGGGTCAACAATAATCTAGTCTTTATCGTTCATCTGATGTTAACTAGAGAACTGTACATCTTATCAATTTATTAGAAAAGAGAATGTTTTAGAACCCATGATATTGTGCATAATTTATTTTTGTACCTAACTTGAAGGCTAACAATCAAAACAAACACAGTCTATATTTTTTATGCTGCTTGATCACCTGTCAAAATCTCATTGAAATTGGGCCCCACAAAAAAATGGCAATTTCACTAACCCCTCCCTTCAACTTCTGGTCCAGGGAGATTGGTGGGTTTGGGGGTGCAGGAGCCTTGGCAGGGCCTATAGGGGGTTGCTATGGGGGTGAGGTTTGTGGTGTTGGGGTGGGGTCTCTGGGGGGTTACTGTGGGGGTTGGGTTTGAGATGAGGGGGATGGAGACAGATGGTACAGTGAGTAGGTTTTGGTTTAGATTGTTTGGTTGCATTGGGGTTTCTGTAGTTGGATTCCTTCTGTGGGTGATTCTGGAGAAGGTTGAGTTTGCTCTTCCACTTGGGTCTGGGTTCTCCTGCTCCCCTCCGTCCTTGCCTCCCATTCCTCCTTGCATCATTGCACCATCTCTTTCAGTGTATTCCTTTCTTTTTGTGTTCTGTCTTGGTCAAGGTACACTCTCCAGTACTCCAGTTTGTCCCTAAGTAATGCTTTCTCCTGCAGGATCCAGTTTTGAGCTGACTGTGTCTCAAAAATCACTGTGAATAGTCATTTTTTACCTCTCACAAACCACCCAATTCCCCGAAAATTTGTCAACTGGGTCATGTCATCTTCTCCCATTGCTTTCATGACACTTTCAGTCATTTTTATCTCCTGTTTTCTTGTTCTGCAAGTTTCCCCTTCAACTTCCTGGAGCCCATAGACAAAAACTAATCTCTCCCTTTCGTCCTCCTACTGTACTTCCCTGAGCATCCTCTGATACGAATTGGTTCCTGCCATTGACACGTTTCTTCCTACTGTCTCTTCCCTACCCTGTGTCACTGTGCTTATCTGTTCCTGGACACAGCATTTGTCTGTTAGAGCCTCTGTGTATATCTTAGCTCCTTCATTGTCTTCTGGCCCCTCAGTTGTTCTTGCTGTGTTCCCCGTCTTTTCCAGGGCCCCACGTGGGCCTGATAGGGCCTTTGCATGCAGTATAACTCCTTTGCTTCCTACAGTTCCCTTGTCTGTGACTGATGTAACAGTTCCTGATGTCGTGGCTGTACTGTCCGTTGGTTCTTTAGGCTGTTTCAGATATTTTAATTCCTCTCCTAAGCTCTGTATCTTAGCTTCTGCTGCTGTGGCTTGTAACTCTCATTTCCTGCTTTCTACAGCTATCCTCTCCTCCATTTTCTTGCCAATCTCTTCCAGCTTCCTCCCTCACTCTTCCTCCTTTCTTCTGAGCTCTGCGTCCCGAATCTTCTCTCCCAGGTTCTCCCATTGCAGATTCATCCACCAGTCCCAAAGTTCTCCATCCTTCTTTTTGGGAGCCCATTTTTCTTTCACAAAAAGAAGACTGTATGTGCTTTCAAGAGGGTGTGCGTGTGTGTGTGTGTGTATGGAAAGGGGAGTTTATTGTAGACAGGGAGAGGGGGAGGGAGGCAGGGAGAGGGAGAGGGATAGAGAGTGGGAGGGGGGAGAGGGATAGATAATGGGAGGGGGGAGGGGAATAGAGAGTTGAAGGGGGCAGAGGGGGAGAGATATGGAGGAAGGTAACGGGGTACAAAGGGAGAGAGGGGAAGGGAAGTGCAGGAAAAGCAAGGGGTGGAGAGGAGTAGGGAGAAAGAGGAGGTGGAGGAGGAGAAAGAAGATGAAGAGGAAGAGGGAGTGGAATAGGTGAGAGGGAGAGAGAGAGAGAGAGAGGGGGGGGGAGTGTGGGGAATATGTGCAGCAGAGGATGGTTAGGATGGGTGTCCTGTGTATTTGTTTAAATCATGCTAGGGTAGCGAACCTACAAGCTTGTGTGTGTATTTATGGTCCCTTTGCATGTACACACATGTATGCATGTAATGGCTGTGTCCATTAAGTTACTGTCATCCAGTGCTTTCTTGCTTGCTCCTACCTTAATTTACTAATAATGTAAGTCAGTCTGTCTGGCTTTTTGGGTTGTCCTAGGTTCTCTACACTAGGTTCTCTACACTAGGTTCTCTACACTAGGTTTTCTACACTAGGTTTTCTACACTAGGTTCTCTACACTAGGTTCTCTACACTAGGTTTTCTACACTAGGTTTTCTACACTAGGTTCTCTACACTAGGTTCTCTACACTAGGTTTTCTACACTAGGTTTTCTACACTAGGTTTTCTTCACTAGGTTCTCTACACATATGCTGCTATGCATGCTAATCTATGCACTGTATTTGTGTATACTTGAATAAACTTGCTTACCATGTTAGTGTGTTTGTCTGACCTTAGTGCCTGCACACCTTGCTGTGTGTGACACTCAGCATGTAGTGACCTTAGTGCCTGCACACCTTGCTGTGTGTGACACTCAGCATGTAGTGACCTTAGTGCCTGCACACCTTGCTGTGTGTGACACTCAGCATGTAGTGACCTTAGTGCCTGCACACCTTGCTGTGTGTGACACTCAGCATGTAGTGACCTTAGTGCCTGCACACCTTGCTGTGTGTGACACTCAGCATGTAGTGACCTTAGTGCCTGCACACCTTGCTGTGTGTGACACTCAGCATGTAGTGACCTTAGTGCCTGCACACCTTGCTGTGTGTGACACTCAGCATGTAGTGACCTTAGTGCCTGCACACCTTGCTGTGTGTGACACTCAGCATGTAGTGACCTTAGTGCCTGCACACCTTGCTGTGTGTGACACTCAGCATGTAGTGACCTTAGTGCCTGCACACCTTGCTGTGTGTGACACTCAGCATGTAGTGACCTTAGTGCCTGCACACCTTGCTGTGTGTGACACTCAGCATGTAGTGACCTTAGTGCCTGCACACCTTGCTGTGTGTGACACTCAGCATGTAGTGACCTTAGTGCCTGCACACCTTGCTGTGTGTGACACTCAGCATGTAGTGACCTTAGTGCCTGCACACCTTGCTGTGTGTGACACTCAGCATGTAGTGACCTTAGTGCCTGCACACCTTGCTGTGTGTGACACTGAGCATGTAGTGACCTTAGTGCCTGCACACCTTGCTGTGTGTGACACTGAGCATGTAGTGACCTTAGTGCCTGCACACCTTGCTGTGTGTGACACTCAGCATGTAGTGACCTTAGTGCCTGCACACCATGCTGTGTGTGACACTCAGCATGTAGTGACCTTAGTGCCTGCACACCTTGCTGTGTGTGACACTCAGCATGTAGTGACCTTAGTGCCTGCACACCATGCTGTGTGTGACACTGAGCATGTAGTGACCTTAGTGCCTGCACACCATGCTGTGTGTGACACTCAGCATGTAGTGACCTTAGTGCCTGCACACCTTGCTGTGTGTGACACTCAGCATGTAGTGACCTTAGTGCCTGCACACCTTGCTGTGTGTGACACTCAGCATGTAGTGACCTTAGTGCCTGCACACCATGCTGTGTGTGACACTGAGCATGTAGTGACCTTAGTGCCTGCACACCATGCTGTGTGTGACACTCAGCATGTAGTGACCTTAGTGCCTGCACACCTTGCTGTGTGTGACACTCAGCATGTAGTGACCTTAGTGCCTGCACACCTTGCTGTGTGTGACACTCAGCATGTAGTGACCTTAGTGCCTGCACACCTTGCTGTGTGTGACACTGAGCATGTAGTGACCTTAGTGCCTGCACACCATGCTGTGTGTGACACTCAGCATGTAGTGACCTTAGTGCCTGCACACCTTGCTGTGTGTGACACTCAGCATGTAGTGACCTTAGTGCCTGCACACCATGCTGTGTGTGACACTGAGCATGTAGTGACCTTAGTGCCTGCACACCTTGCTGTGTGTGACACTCAGCATGTAGTGACCTTAGTGCCTGCACACCTTGCTGTGTGTGACACTGCTGTGTGTGAGCATGTAGTGACCTTAGTGCCTGCACACCATGCTGTGTGTGACACTCAGCATGTAGTGACCTTAGTGCCTGCACACCTTGCTGTGTGTGACACTCAGCATGTAGTGACCTTAGTGCCTGCACACCTTGCTGTGTGTGACACTCAGCATGTAGTGACCTTAGTGCCTGCACACCATGCTGTGTGTGACACTCAGCATGTAGTGACCTTAGTGCCTGCACACCATGCTGTGTGTGACACTCAGCATGTAGTGACCTTAGTGCCTGCACACCTTGCTGTGGGACACTGCATGTAGTGAGTGCACTGCACACTCAGCATGTAGTGACCTTAGTGCCTGCACACCTTGCTGTGTGTGACACTGCATGTAGTGACCATAGTGCCTGCACACCATGCTGTGTGTGACACTCAGCATGTAGTGACCTTAGTGCCTGCACACCTTGCTGTGTGTGACACTGAGCATGTAGTGACCTTAGTGCCTGCACACCTTGCTGTGTGTGACACTGAGCATGTAGTGACCTTAGTGCCTGCACACCATGCTGTGTGTGACACTCAGCATGTAGTGACCTTAGTGCCTGCACACCTTGCTGTGTGTGACACTCAGCATGTAGTGACCTTAGTGCCTGCACACCTTGCTGTGTGTGACACTCAGCATGTAGTGACCTTAGTGCCTGCACACCTTGCTGTGTGTGACACTCAGCATGTAGTGACCTTAGTGCCTGCACACCTTGCTGTGTGTGACACTGAGCATGTAGTGACCTTAGTGCCTGCACACCATGCTGTGTGTGACACTCAGCATGTAGTGACCTTAGTGCCTGCACACCTTGCTGTGTGTGACACTCAGCATGTAGTGACCTTAGTGCCTGCACACCATGCTGTGTGTGACACTCAGCATGTAGTGACCTTAGTGCCTGCACACCTTGCTGTGTGTGACACTCAGCATGTAGTGACCTTAGTGCCTGCACACCATGCTGTGTGTGACACTCAGCATGTAGTGCCACTACTTCCAGTTTCTCTCCCTTACTAAGTGTTGAGTGCATGATATTCAGCTCTCCAGAGCAGGGTTTAAGACCCTCAACTATCAGTATTGCAGGGTCAGATCCCTCATGCAACCACAAAATGGCGTTTGTATATTACGTCCGGCAGAGCTGTCGTCTGGATTCCACGCAGCTGCGGCTGCACGATGCTTCTTCTCAATATGGCTGTACTTCTGGTTCCTTGCTTCCCCTTCCTTCATTTTCACTGTACTCACTGCATTCACTAACTCATCTATCCTTATCTCTTAACTCTCTGGCTAGAGTCACACTTATTCTGGTTGAACTTGCTGGAACTGGGTTGTGGTGATACCACTTCCACCCACATTAGGCCTCTCTCTGTCTCTCTGTCTCTCTCTCTCTCTCTCTCTCTCTCTCTCTCTCTCTCTCTCTCTCTCTCTCTCTCTCTCTAGATAAGATAAGATAAGATAAGATTTCGTTCGGATTTTTAACCCCGGAGGGTTAGCCACCCAGGATAACCCAAGAAAGTCAGTGCGTCATCGAGGACTGTCTAACTTATTTCCATTGGGGTCCTTAATCTTGTCCCCCAGGATGCGACCCACACGGCGCGCATAACGGAGATAAAACACCTCAATTACTGGGAGCGCTTGAGGTTCTTAAACCTGTATTCCCTGGAATGCAGACGGGAGAGATACATGATTATATACTCCTGGAAAATCCTAGAGGGACTAGTACCGAACTTGTACACGAAAATCACTCACTACGAAAGCAAAAGACTTGGCAGACGATGCAACATCCCCCCAATGAAAAGCAGGGGTGTCACTAGCACGTTAAGAGACCATACAATAAGTGTCATGGGCCCGAGACTGTTCAAATGCCTCCCAGCATACATAAGGGGGATTACCAACAGACCCCTGGCAGTCTTCAAGCTGGCACTGGACAAGCACCTAAAGTCGGTTCCTGACAAGCCGGGCTGTGGCTCGTACGTTGGTTTGCGTGCAGCCAGCAGCAACAGCCTGGTTGATCAGGCTCTGATCCACCAGGAGGCCTTCTCACAGACCGGGCCGCGGGGGCGTTGACCCCCGGAACTCTCTCCAGGTAAACTCCAGGTAAACACTAGTCAACTAACACCCAGGTACCTATTTGCTGCTAGGTGAACAGGACAACAGGCTTAAGGAAACGTGTCGAATGTTTCCACCCGCCGGGAATCGAACCCGGTCCTTCCGTGTGTGAAGCGGGTACTTTAGCCACCAGGCCACCGGGCCTGGTGGCCCGGTGGCCACCAGCTGCAGCCGCAGCAAGCAGCAACAAGGCTGCTCCTTTATCTTGCTGTCCCCTGGGACTATCCGAACTCCAGTGATGGTCAAATTCCAATTACTGCTGCAACAATATGCAAGGAACCTATAGTGACATGAAAACTGACTGTGACGACAACGAAATGGACTAAATATGACAAAAGAGGGACCGGCATTCAAGTATCAGACCTGCTGCCAGACGTGAACCAGACATGAGACGTTTTCCACTACAATGAAATAACTGTCCTCCATATCAACGGCAACAGTGTTCAACGGGAAGACAACATGGCAGAAAACCTGATCAACAAAACTCCAAGGAAATGACAGGCCTGTAGGACTTTTTTCCCCTCAGTGCCAAACGAGGGAAAGAATTGAGCATTTAAACATGGCTGACCGGCATCCAAAAACCAGCTACAGTCATACGTACAACTAGCGAAGTGAAATTCTCATCTTTACTGACATTCATCTGTACTGGCAGTAGCATCATATCTGTACCACCATCATATCACCTGTACCAGTGCTAACAAGAGGGAAACACAGGAGACATCGTCAAATCAACAGTACAAAACTCCAAGGTTATAGGACGGTTATCCCTCAGTGACAGTCGTGGGAAATAAGTGAATAGTTAAACAGCCAAGCTTAACGTTTTAGTAGCTGACCTATATTCAGCTGACCAGTGTACAGTGAGAGAATCATAGCAGAAAATGCCAATGGATCTATAAACTCAAGGAAAGTCAGGTTGTAGGTGGCGTTTAGTTCCCTCAGTGTTTTAAAAATGGCTAAGTCAGCAGACCAGGTCAGGCAGTCAACAACATGACACAATCCCCGATAAATGGAATTGAGGGGATTTGGAAGGATAAAACCATTGATTAAACCTTTCTGGTCTACCAGAATGGAAAGGAGTTAGAAGTTAATAGGTGAAACCGGACTGTGAAGTGAGGCGGGAAGAGGAGTGTGAAATAAAGGGTTAACTGAAAGGGGTGTGTGAAGTTAAGGGAAAAGTGATCAGTGAAGAGGGTTTTGAAGAAGAAAATTTACTAGTAATTCAGTGGTGATTGCTAAAGTAGACAGTAGGGTGTACTAGGTGACTTGAAGAGAGAAATAAATATTATTGTATAAGAGTAAAAGAGCGAAGAGTGAAAATGGCAGGCATTAGGGGGGTACAGGCTGCCATAATTATATTTATCTTTCTTCTTCAATTCCATGAAGAAAGAAATCAGTCATGGGGACTGGAAAAGGTGAATGGAGTAACAGCGCCCTGGTCAGTAAAAGCCCAACAGTTGCCATCCTACCAGAAAAGTAAATGTCACTATCGCCGCAAGGTATGGCAACACCGCATACCTAAACAAAAACAGTGGCACACAGCTCTTATTGTAGCGCTCTTAAGTGGCGATATCCAAATTAATCCAGGACCTCAAACTATTGTGCAGAGGCAAAACAGACAGATAAATGACGGTGATAATGACGGTCTAGTAGCTAGGAATGATAACCTTAACTCCATATGTAATGCATACATAGGTCAATGTGAGACAATACAGCCATTATTGTCTCAAACACTACCAAACAGGTGCATACACTGTACTAAAGTACGCATGAAAAACAGAAAAGGCACCTTATGTAAAATGTCTAAGGGGTGGGTGCATGATGGATATATGTACAGTTATAGTAACGGTGCCAGAATTCACTTTGTGTGTAACAAATGCACTTTGGCACAGTTACCCTTTAGCAGTGATGACATTGATTTACCTAATTTTAATACATATCATCCATTGCCATGTATTGATGATTATAATTGTTTTATGAAAACAGGCCTTCACTTCATTCATGTCAAAGCAAGATCACTTCTTCCTAAATTGGCAGAGATTTGGATTCTAGCTAACAAATTTAGGGTGGCAGTTATAACTATCTCTGAATCCTGGTTGGATGATACAGTGACTGACGACGAGGTCAAAATAGAAGGTTACAATATCAAACACTCAGATAGGAACAGAAGGGTGGTGGAGTATGTGCCTACATTAGAAATGACTTAGCTTACAACCCAAGACCTGATTTAAATAACATTAAACTGGAGATCCTATGGTTTGAAATGATTCTTCCCTAGACCAAACCCATCTTAGTAGGAACTAGTTACCGCCCTTCCACCCAGGCCCAGTTCTTAGAAGACTTTTCCAGAGTATTGTCCGGACTTGAAAACAATTGAGACAATAATACTGGGAGATTTCAATATCTGTTTTCAGCAGCAAAATAACGGGCTATGCAAAAGGTATAAGCAAATTCTAGTTTAAATAGTTAAACTCAACTAATTAATACACAAACCTGGATCACACAGTTCTCAGCCACCCTTATTGACCACATACTTTGTAACCGCTCTGAGAACATTAGTCAGTCAGGCGTCATTACCACAGGCCTTAGTGATCATTTCATCATTTACTGCATTGGAAAATCACAATGGATAGGATAGGCCTACACAGGACAATAAAAATGAGGTCAACTAGAAACTACAGTAAAGAAACACTGGTAAATAGGCTACACAATTGTGACTGGACAGTGATAAGTTGCACGGACGTAAACGATGCCTGGGAAAAATTCAAAACAATGTTCAGTACCATCCTTGATAATATTGCACCAGTTAAAGAGGTTAGGATTAAACGAAGAACTGAACCCTGGATGACTACTGAGATATTAGATAATATGAAATTCAGAGACCTGCTGCTAAAAAGATTTAAAGCAAGCAGACAGGATATTGCAGCACTAAATGAACTCCAAAGGGTGAGGAACAGAGTGTAGAGACTTATAAAAGGAGCAAAGGCAAAGCACTATTGCTCAAAAATTGAAGAGTATAAGCATAACCCCAGAAAGCTCTGGCAACAACTAAAACAGTTGGGGTATAGCCATAAACCAGTAGATAGGTCTAACATAGTACTCACTATCGATAACGAGGTATGCCACGAAGCATCTAAGGTGGCAAATTACTTTAATTCCTTCTACACATCTGTTGCATCAACACTAGTAAGTAAACTACCAGCTGCATCAAATATCTTTAACACAGACTCTGATAAGTTTCAAACATACTATACCAATAAAGGTGTAACCCCAAACAGTTGTCAACTAGTAAGTGTATCTCATGACTTTATTCAAAAAGAACTAAGCAGGTTAAACCCAACTAAGAGCACTGGCCCGGATAACATCCTGTCTAAATTCCTAAAAGATGGTGCTTCTTAACTGTCAATCCCTATTGCTCACATAATAAATCTATCAATCATCACTAATACCCTACGGGATGGGTTCAAGGAGGCCAGAGTTACTCCTATCTTCAAGAAAAATAATAGGTCTGAGGTAAGCAACTATAGGCCTGTTAGTATACTCAGTATAATATCCAAAATTCTAGAGAGGGCGGTGTACTCTCAAGTAGTTAAGTACCTTAATGACAACAACATTCTCCATAGCTATCAATCGGGCTTTAGAAGATCTTACTCAACCGACACCTCCCTAATTAATCTGATGGATTACCTGAGAACTGAAAAGTTAAAGGGGAACCTCATAGGTATGGTAACCTTAGACCTGCAAAAGACCTTCGATACTGTCAACCACAATATATTATGTAAGAAACTTCAAGCTATCGGTATAGGTTCTGTAGACTGGTTTAAGTCCTACCTTAGCAACAGGAGACAAATTGTCAAAATCAACAAAAAAGAATCAGAACCCCTGCCGATAGCATGTGGAGTTTCCCAAGGTAGTATTCTGGGTCCCTTATTATTCTTATGTTATATCAATGAAATGCCTATCAGTGTCAAGTGCAAACTCCTACTGTATGCAGATGACAGTGCTCTGTCAGTGTTAGGTAAAGACCCGCAAGATTTAGCTAATGTCTTATCACTGGAACTGGAGTCCTGCAGCAAATGGTTAGTAGACAACAAACTATCATTACACCTCAGGAAAACTGAAGCCATTCTCTTTGGCACGAAACATAAACTGAGAAGGGTAAATAATTTTAATGTCCAGTGTAATGGGGAGCCCATCACTTTGGTTTCATCAGTAAAATATCTGGGAATCTCCTTTGACCCATGCATGTCAGGAGAATTGATAGGGAACAGTGTAGTAAAGAAAGCGAATGCCAGACTGCAGTTCCTGTATAGACAAGCACAGTGTCTACCTACTGAGGCTAGCAGGACCCTATGTCTAGCCCTTATACAATGCCATAAGGATTACGCTTGCTCTTCATGGTACTCTGCCTTGACAAAAAAACTGAAAGAAAGACTGCAAATCACCCAGAACAAAATCGTAAGATTCATCCTGGGGCTGGGACCAAGAGAGCATGTAAGCCAGAATTAATTACAGCAGTTGGATATGCTGAATGTTGAAGACAGAGTAAAACAACTGAAGCTAAATCATGTTTATAAAATTGCTCACAAACAATGTCCAGAATATCTTGCTGTCAATTTTGTCAATGTTGGGAACCAAAGCAATCATAGTACTAGGGGGAGAGAGCACAACTTTGTAGTAGCCACAGTCAGTTGCCAGGCTTCAAACACCTTTTATTGTACAGCAATAAAGGAATGAAACAGACTGCCCGCACATGTCAAAGCCAGTCATAGCATGAACCAGTTCAAGAAGAGTGCCAAAAGGTGTCTGATAAATGTAGCTACAGAAAGGGAGGGGAATGATTTTCTATTTTTTTAGCTAACATACGTGTAAATTTTACCTTATTCCTAGTAATGACCCTCGTATTGTAGATAGTCTTAATGACCCTTGTGTAGTAGATAGTCTTAATGACCCCCGTGTAGCAGATAGTCTTAATGACCCTCGTGTAGTAGATAGTCTTTTTAGTATGATAATAAGATGTTATCTTCATTATAGAATAATAAGAAAATATTATAACCTTTATATTATAATAATAAGGTAAAAGGACCCCAGTGGAAATAAGTCACTCTGACTTTTTTGGGTTATCCCAGGTTCTCTACACATATGCTGCTATGTATGATAATTCTATGTAACTGTATTTGTGTATACCTGAATAAACTTACTTTCTCTCTCTCTCTCTCTCTCTCTCTCTCTCTCTCTCTCTCTCTCTCTCTCTCTCTCTCTCTCTCTCTCTCTCTCTCTCTCTCTCTCTCTCTCTCTCTCATGGCACTGGTTCAAATGCTTTACATACATTGTATCCTTCACCTGCCTTCTCTGATCTGGGACAGTTTGTATATCACTTCTCGGACAGTTCACTGACACTGATAACTTTTGGTGATCCTGGTAATGGCTTTGGTGGGCCAAAAACTGCTAGAAATTCACGAGCGCTATACAGTCTGCTACTCCCATGTATTCACCTAGTTGTACTCACCTAGTTGTATTCACCTAGTTGTACTCACCCAGTTGTCGTTGCAGGGGTCGAGTCATAGCTCCTGGCCCGGCCTCTTCACGGTTGCTACTGGGTGTGTGTGTGTGCGTGTTTGTTCATGTGTGTGGGAGTCAGGGGGTTGTGAGGGGGGAGAGAGATGGTTAGAGGGAGGGAGGGAGGCAGAGTGATGGAGAGGTGGAGAGAGAGTGGGAAGGGAGGGAGACAGAGTGATGGAGAGGTGGAGGGAGAGTGGGAATTGAGGAGAGGAGACAGAGTAATGGAGAGGTGGAGGGAGAGTGGAAAGGGAGGAAGGGAGGAGGGAGAAGCGAGAGAGGAGGAATGGGTGGGGAAGAGAGGGAGAGCAAAGATTGCCATATAGAGAGAGGGAAAGGAAGAGAGAGAAGGATAACGAGGGAGAGAGAGAGAGAGCCAGGAGAAGGGAGACTAATGGTCAGTATGCTGTGTGTGCATTTGTGTGTACATGCATGTGAGTGCATTTGTGTGTATATGCATGTGTGTGCATTTGTGTGTACATGAATGTGTGTGCATTTGTGTGTACATGCATGTGTGTGCATTTGCATGTATATGCATGTGTTTACATTTGTGTGTACATGCATGTGTGTGCATTTGTGTGTACATGCATGTGTGTGCATTTGTGTGTATATGCATGTGTGCACATTTGTGGGTACATGCATGTGTGTGCATTTGCGTGTATATGCATGTGTGTGCATTTGTGTGTATATGCATGTGTGTGCATTTGTATGTACATGCATGTGTGTGCATTTGCGTGTACATGCATGTGTGTGCATTTGTGTGTACATGCATGTGTGTGCATTTGCGTGTACATGCATGTGTGTGCATGTGAGTGCATCTGCATGTGTGTGCATGTGAGTGCATCTGCATGTGTGTGCATGTGAGTGCATGTGCATGTGTGCATGCATGTGAGTGCATGTGCATGTGTGTGCATGTGAGTGAGTGCATATGCATGTGTGTGCATGTGAGTGCATGCATGTGTGTGCATGTGAGTGCATATGCATGTGTGCATGTGAGTGCATGCATGTGTGTGCATGTGAGTGCATGTGAGTGCATGTGTGTGTGCATGTGAGTGCATATGCATGCATGTGCCAGTGCATGTGTGAGTGCATGTGCATGTGATGTGCATATGCATGTGTGTGCATGTGAGTGCATGCATGTGAGTGCATATGCATGTGTGTGCATGTGAGTGCATGTGCATGTGTGTGCATGTGAGTGCATATGCATGCATGTGTGTGCATGTGAGTGCATCTGCATGTGAGTGCATGCATGTGTGCATGTGAGTGCATATGCATGTGTGCATGTGAGTGTGCATGTGAGTGCATGCATGTGTGTGCATGTGAGTGCATCTGCATGTGTGTGCATGTGAGTGCATATGCATGAGTGTGCATGTGAGTGCATGTGAGTGAGTGCATGCATGTGAGTGCATGATGTGCATGTGAGTGCATATGCATGTGTGCATGTGAGTGCATGCATATGCATGTGTGTGCATGTGAGTGCATGAGTGTGCATGCATGTGTGTGCATGTGAGTGCATATGCATGAGTGTGCATGTGAGTGCATGTGCATGTGTGTGCATGTGAGTGCATGTGCATGAGTGTGCATGTGAGTGCATGTGCATGTGTGTGCATGTGAGTGCATGTGCATGGCTTCATGTGCTTATATTACTCAGCCAGTTCTAGGAACCTCTTTGTGCCGCTCCCACTCTTATTTGTTTTTTCCTGTTAGTTATGTGTGTGTGTGTGTGTGTGTGTGTGTGTGTGTGTGTGTGTGTGTGTGTGTGTGTGTGTGTGTGTGTGTGTGTGTGTGTGTGTGTGTGTGTGTGTGTGTGTGTGTGTGTGTGTGTGTGTGTGTGTGTGTGTGTGTGTAACAGTAACTACTAGAGCGGTAAGATTGTCCCAAACACACGCACATACAAACACATACACCTACAAATACAAATAGATACAATACAAATAGACAGATCTACACTTTAAGGACGAAATTAAAAACTAGGCCTATGAAAATTCTATGCACTTGGTATCTGCAGGCATGGAATATCTGGGGAAACAGATGGGATGTGCAACTTTGACCACCCCAGAAAATGCCGTGCCCATATGACAACAGGAAAATGCAGCCTTCCTTCCTGTAAGCTTTTCCACCCTGAAATGTGTCACTCTTCAGTACAGGAGAGACAATGCTGTAACTTATATTTCCAGGCACACCAGCTAAAGGGTACAAGAAGACACAGAAGATCCAGACCATGGGACAAACTGGGTAGCCATAGCCACACCAGAGTGAGAGAGGTTTTTTAGCACCAGGAAGAAAAAAAAAAGCTGGAAGGGAATGGCAGAAATCGTTCACCAACTCTGATAATTTCTTGAGTGGAATCACAGTCCATGGCCACCACTCGTAAACAACAGATATTAGTGCCAGGATAAAAGACCCCTCTCATACCACTAATCCGACAACATTCATCTTTGCTAATATACAGGGTCTACAGCCAGCAAAGAACAACCTTACATCCATGGACTGTTTACAGAGTCAAACACAATGTTCGTGGTTTTCACACAGACCCATATAAAGAATTACTTGGACAATGAAATATAGATCCCGGGTTACAACCTTTACAGATGCGACAGAGTGAACAGGCAAAAGGGAGGGGGGGGGGGTTGACCTGTACATCACAGAGTCACTGATATGCTCAGAACTACTAAATGCCTCAACCGATATAGTTAAAGTTTTTTTCAGTACAGATCGAGAGTCAAAACCTGGTTATTGTGGTTGTATACAAGCCTCCGGATGCAACATCCTAACAGTTCCAGGAACAGCTTCATGTAGTTTGCTAAATCTTTGCTAACCAGATCCCACTCCTGGCAGACAGTTTCTGGCAGTGTGTCGTCCCTACCTAGGTTCAGCCCCCAATTTTATTGTACTAGCATTCTTCCTCGAATAGTAATAGGGGTCAGCATACCCAAGGGGTCAAAGAAGGTCTGTACTTTACTCAACAGTGACCTTCTGGTCAGTTTCCCTTCACCATCAGGTTTCCTGTTTATCCCAAGCCTGTCATCTCCGATTTCCCATTCCAGTCCTAATACTGATGCTACCACAGGCACCATGTAGCCCGCATAATCATGCTCCACCATGTCTCATAATGTGGGGTTGTTTATTACCCATTCCCTCAATGGCATGTTAGCTGAGAGCATCTCCTGATTAGACTCCCGGGAAATGTCCATCAACAGTCCCTCGTCTGAGGTGGTACTCTGCATGTTGTCTACATAAAATAAGGTCTTCAGCAATTCTTTAGGGGTTTGTTACAATGTGCCAGGTGGTAGTCTATGGTAGCCTGCAGCAAGAACGGTGAACTAGTGGCACCAGATAAGACAGCCTTGAACCTATAGGTTTCGTACCCCCGTTCAGGCACCTCGGTTTTCTACCTACAAAAAACTCGCATAATCCCTATCTTGTGACTGCAGCCCAATATGCAGAAAGATTTTACTGATATCCACTGCATAGGCATTCGGCTCTGTCCTAAACTTTAGTAACACATCCGTTAATTTCTGTGTCAGAGATCGTCCTGTGAAGAATCTTTCACTGATGGCTCTTGGGGACTAGCTTGTGAACTACAGTTCAAGACCACTCTGATGGGGTGGTCACCGACTCCTTGGTGACTGCCATGTGCGGAACATAATGAGTATTTTCCCCAGGGCTGGCATAGGGTACTTTCTCAATGAATCTGAGGGTTAATTGTTCCTTAATGATATTTCCCCACGAGACACTTCTTGGTCAAGCTATTCACCAGTGAGTTCAACTGACCCCGTGCCTTCTTAAAATTAGTGGGAAAAGTTCACTGCACCGGTTTCCAAGGTAGTCACACGCAGTACTGGCCATCTTTGAACTGTACATGGTTCAAGTAATCCTGATAAGTCTCTTTGTCTTTAGGAGGCTGTTGATCACCCTTAATCCCTACTACATCCAGATCCCTTAATTTATGAACTGGCTCACTGTCGACTATGCTGCCTTGAATTTCCGATACGTCCCTGATAGGACCCCTCAGGGCACTCTCTCTCCCAGGTGTCGCTGAGAAATGAGCCAGTATCCTGCCTCCTACAATATACCTTGCTGGAGTCCTGTACATACCAATACTCTCCTTGATAGTCCTTCTCATGGACACAAATTCGTCAATGTAGTCCACCCACACCAAAATTCCCACCTCCCTGATGTTGTAAGTGGCAGCTTCATGCCTAACTAACTCCCTCAAACGTTTTGCTGTTGCAGCCAGATACTTGGCAGCAATGATTTCAGGCAGCTTCTTCACTATCTTTCGGCGATGTCCGCTCAATTTAACTGAGACATCTACAAGGTGATAAGACCTGGGTGGGTTCGAGCCACCAAACACCTCCAAAATCATGTTCATATTGTTATCCGATCTTAATTTCAACTTGGCTGCTAGTGTCTCTGTTATCAAGGACCTCAGCATTAAAAAACAGTTAGGTTGTTTTCTACTTTTTCCCATTCTCAACCATTGCCACTATGGTGGGTAGGGCCAAAGAACCTTGAAACTGTTCACTTAGACGAATGTCTCGTGCCGTACTCATCACATTGGCCACTACTTTGGGCTTATCCTTGCTCTCCGTCCTTTCCTAAGGCTTGCTCTTCTTAGCGTGGGCTGGTCTGGTATCGTTAGGACACTGCGCACTATGGTGCTCACCCTTCCGACAGCCTCAACGCTCACTGAGCTGTATGTTACAGCCCCTGGTAAAGTGTTCTCAACAACACTTGAAACAGAGTCTCAACTCCTCTTTAGTCGCTGGAACCTCTGTTCATAGGGGGTGAAGCTTGAATACCCTGAACTAGTCTCCATTATAGTGTCCATGATGTCACTAAACTCATCTCCCAGACTGGCACACAGTGTTGAATGGTGGATAATGCTTCATAATAGTGTCCATCTTACCATACTCATCTCCCAGTCTGGCACAGAGTACTGATTGGTGGATAATGCTTTATAATAGTGTCCATGTCACAATACTCATCTCCCAGACTGGCACACTGTACTGATTGGTGGATAATGCAGTGATAAATTATCATGTCGTTATTATCTTTTGTTAATCTTAAGACTAGTCCCAGTTCTTGACCAACCATGACTGGAACTCCATCAGTGGTCAGTGAAATAATTGCTTTGACATCAATATTTCTGAATTTTAACATGCTTTTCAAGGATCCATACATATCCTCTCCTCGTGTGCTTCCTTTAAGGTCGGTCACACCCAACATGTCTTGGCAAAATTCTTTTTCCTCTGCATCATAATATCTCTCAGATACCATAAGTTGAGCATTTTCGGTACTGTCATCTAAAGCCAGTGAAATACAAAGTGCTTTTTCCAGTCCTGGATCAAGTTGTGACATAAGATCTTCTGCCAATAGTTGTGTTCTCCTCGTTGATGTGGAACCAGGAAGGGTGGTGGAGTAGCGATGTACATCAGAAACAATTTAAATTGTTGTGTTAGACAAGATATAAAATTAGAAGCATCAGCCACTGAATCTGTTTGGTTACAGCTTCTCGAGGGCCGTGAAAAACTAATTTTGGGCATGATTTACAGGGCCCCAAATTTTGATAGGGAGTGCGGTAAACTTCTATGGGATGAAATTCGTAAGGCCTCTACTTTCGAAAATGTTTTGATAATGGAAGATTTCAACTATAGACAGATTGACTGGAGCAGTTTGACAGGAAATTTAGAGTCAAGTGACTTTCTTGATATGATTCAGGATTGTTTTTTTAAAACAGCTTGTGACAGAGCCAACTAGAGGAAATAACCTGCTTAACTTGGTTCTTGCCAGCAGGGAAACGCTAATTAATAATCTTGAGGTTAATGATGAGCTTGGGGAAAGTGATCACAAATCACTCAGTTTTAATATATCATGGAATTCCCCTAATAATGGCAATCAAGTCTCTGTTTCTGACTTCCGCTTGGCTGATTTCATAGAACTGAAAAATTACTTGGGTGGGCTGAACTGGAATGACCTGACTATGGGTCAGGTAGGTGGTGATGATTGCCGATATGACGTTTTCCAGGACATAGTTCTAGCTGCTCAGACAATTAATGTTCCAAATAGGGAAATCGGGTCAAGTAAAAATGATCCTAAATGGATGAGCAATAGATTAAAACATCTCACTGGTCAAAAGAGAGGCATATATAGGCAAATCAAAATAGGAAAGGTGCAATTAAGAAATCAATATATTCAGTTAAAGAGAGAAATAAAAAAGGGAATAAGAAAAACAAAAAGAGATTATGAGATTAAAGTTGCAAGAAAATCGAAGACTAACCCAAAAGGATTCTTTCAGGTATACAGAAGTAAGATCAGGGACGAATTTAGGCACACTCAAAAGTTACTCGGGTCAGCTCACTGACAGTGATAAGGAAATGTGTAGAATTTTTAAAACATACTTCCTCTCAGTTTTTACACAAGATGATACTAGCGATATTCCACAAATAATAAATTATGTAGAACAGGACGATAATAAACTATGCACGATTAGGGTCACAAGTGACATGGTCCTTAGGCAAATTGATAAATTAAAACCTAACAAATCCCCAGGCCCTGATGAACTGTAAGCAAGGGTTCTAAATGAATGTAAAGAGGAGCTTAGCAAACTTCTGGCTAATCTTTTCAATATATCACTACAGACTGGCATGGTGCCAGATAAGTGGAAAATGTCAAATATGATACCTATTTTCAAAGCAGGTGACAGGCCCTTAGCTTCGAACTATAGACCAATAAGCCTAACCTCCATACTGGGAAAATTTATGGAATCAATAATTGCCGAGGCAGTTCATAGCCACCTTGAAAAGCACAAATTAATCAACGAATCTCAGCATGGTTTTACAAAGGGGCGTTCCTGCCTTACGAATTTATTAACTTTTTTCACTAAGGTATTTGAGGAGGTAGATCATGGTAATGAATATGATATTGTGTACATGGACTTCAGTAAGGCTTTTGACAGGGTTCCACATCAGAGACTATTGAGGAAAATTAAGGCACATGGGATAGGAGGAGAATTTTTTTCCTGGATAGAGGCATGGTTGACAAATAAGCAGCAACAGAGGTCAGTGTTGGACCCTCTGTTGTTCACAATCTACATAAACGACATAGATGAGGGCATAAAGAGCGACATAAGCAAGTTTGCCGATGACACCAAAATAGGCTGTCGAATTCATTCTGACGAGGACATTAGAGCACTCCAGGAAGATTTGAATAAACTGATGCAGTGGTCGGAGAAGTGGCAGATGCAGTTTAATATAGACAAATGCAAAGTTCTAAATGTTGGACAGGAAAATAACCATGCCACATATAAACTAAATAATGTAGATCTTAATATTACGGATTGCGAAAAGGATTTAGGAGTTCTGGTTAGCAGTAATCTGAAACCAAGACAACAGTGCATAAGTGTTCGCAATAAAGCTAACAGAATCCTTGGCTTCATATCAAGAAGCATAAATAATAGGAGTCCTCAGGTTGTTCTTCAACTCTATACGTATATCCTTGGTTAGGCCTCATTTAGATTATGCTGCACAGTTTTGGTCACCATATTACAGAATGGATATAAATGCACTGGAAAACATACAAAGGAGGATGACAAAGTTGATCCCATGTATCAGAAATCTTCCCTTTGAGGATAGACTGAGAACCATGAATCTGCACTCTCTAGAAAGGCGTAGAATTAGGGGGGATATGATTGAGGTGTATAAATGGAAGACGGGAATAAATAAAGGGGATGTAAATAACGTGCTGACAATATCTAGCCTAGACTGGACTCGAAGCAATGGTTTTAAGTTGGAAAAATTCAGAATCAGGAAGGATATAAGAAAGTACTGGTTTGGTAATAGAGTTGTGGATGAGTGGAACAAACTCCCAAGTACAGTTATAGAGGCTAAAACGTTGTGTAGTTTTAAAAATAGGTTAGATAAATACATGAGTAGGTGAGGGTGGGTGTGAGTTGGACCTGATTAGCTTGTGCTACTAGGTCATTTGCCGTGTTCCTTCCTTAACCTAACAAATGTGACCTGACCTGACTAAGTTGGGGCATTGGCTTAAGCTGGTAGGAGACTTGGACCTGCCTCGCATGGGCCAGTAGGCCTGCTGCAATGTTCCTTCTTTCTTATGTTCTTATTTTGTCTTTTATCTCTTTTTTTCTGTTTATGCTACTACTACTACTACTACTACTACTACTACTACTACTACTACTACTACTACTACTACTACTACTACTACTACTACTACTACTACTACTACTACTAATAATAATAAAAATAATAATAATAATAATAATAATAATAATAATAATAATAATAATAATAATAATAATAATAATAATAATAATAATAATAATAATAATAATAATAATAATAATAATAATAATAATAATAATAATAATAATAATAATAATAATAATAATATCTTTATTTACTACAAGTACATGTACAAGGTATACAGACCATAGCTGACATCAATGACATACTACTATATAGAAAGTCTCTTGTTATGCTGAGCACTTCGGGCAAAATAGGTCATACCCAGGTACCCATTTACTGATCGTGAACATAGACAACAGGTGTAAAGAAACACGCCCAATATTTCTACCCTGGCTGGGAATCGAACCCAGACCCTTGCCGTGTGAAGCGAGAGCTTTGGCCACCAGGTCACCAGATCACCAAACAATGTATCGTCAGTTTCCAGCAAACATTCTTTAACAATTTCTGCATCAGTGAAGGGTTTCTTGTGTTTTCGCAAGATCCAAGTTATTCTAAGTGAACATTACACTGCTGTCTCCTGGGTTGTCGTGCAAGTGACAACAACTACGGTTGATCTTCCACTGCTGTCTCCTGGGTTGTCGTGGTAGTGACAACAACTACGGTTGATCTTCCACTGCTGTCTCCTGGGTTGTCGTGGTAGTGACAACAACTACGGTTGATCTTCCACTGCTGTCTCCTGGGTTGTCGTGGTAGTGACAACAACTACGGTTGATCTTCCACTGCTGTCTCCTGGGTTGTCGTGGTAGTGACAACAACTACGGTTGATCTTCCACTGCTGTCTCCTGGGTTGTCGTGGTAGTGACAACAACTACGGTTGATCTTCCACTGCTGTCTCCTGGGTTGTCGTGGTAGTGACAACAACTACGGTTGATCTTCCACTGCTGTCTCCTGGGTTGTCGTGGTAGTGACAACAACTACGGTTGATCTTCCACTGCTGTCTCCTGGGTTGTCGTGGTAGTGACAACAACTACGGTTGATCTTCCACTGCTGTCTCCTGGGTTGTCGTGGTAGTGACAACAACTACGGTTGATCTTCCACTGCTGTCTCCTGGGTTGTCGTGGTAGTGACAACAACTACGGTTGATCTTCCACTGCTGTCTCCTGGGTTGTCGTGGTAGTGACAACAACTACGGTTGATCTTCCACTGCTGTCTCCTGGGTTGTCGTGGTAGTGACAACAACTACGGTTGATCTTCCACTGTCTCCTGGGTTGTCGTGGTAGTGACAACAACTACGGTTGATCTTCCACTGCTGTCTCCTGGGTTGTCGGGGTAGTGACAACAACTACGGTTGACCTTATACTGAACATTCCACTGTTGTCTCCTGGGTTGTCGTGGTAGTTACAACAACTACGGTTGATTTTACACTGAACATTCCACTGCTGTCTCCTGGGTTGTCGTGGTAGTTACAACAACTATGGTTGACCTTATACTGAACATTCCACTGTTGTCTCCTGGGTTGTCGTGGTAGTTACAACAACTATGGTTGACCTTATACTGAACATTCCACTGTTGTCTCCTGGGTTGTCGTGGTAATTACAACTACGGTTGATTTTATACTGAACTTTCCACTGCTGTCTCCTGGGTTGTCGTGGTAGTTACAACAACTATGGTTGATCTTATACTGAACGTTCCACTGCTGTCTCCTGGGTTGTCGTGGTAGTTACAACAACTATGGTTGACCTTATACTGAACGTTCCACTGTTGTCTCCTGGGTTGTCGTGGTAGTTACAACAACTATGGTTGACCTTATACTGAACATTCCACTGTTGTCTCCTGGGTTGTCGTGGTAGTTACAACAACTATGGTTGACCTTATACTGAACATTCCACTGTTGTCTCCTGGGTTGTCGTGGTAGTTACAACAACTATGGTTGACCTTATACTGAACGTTCCACTGTTGTCTCCTGGGTTGTCGTGGTAGTTACAACAACTATGGTTGACCTTATACTGAACATTCCACTGTTGTCTCCTGGGTTGTCGTGGTAGTTACAACAACTATGGTTGACCTTATACTGAACATTCCACTGCTGTCTCCTGGGTTGTCGTGGTAGTTACAACAACTATGGTTGACCTTATACTGAACATTCCACTGTTGTCTCCTGGGTTGTCGTGGTAGTTACAACAACTATGGTTGACCTTATACTGAACATTCCACTGTTGTCTCCTGGGTTGTCGTGGTAGTTACAACAACTACGGTTGACCTTATACTGAACATTCCACTGTTGTCTCCTGGGTTGTCGTGGTAGTTACAACAACTACGGTTGCCCTAATACTCCGATTTCAGTTGATTTATTTTTTGCTCTCTGTCTTCAGCTGCTGGCTGATACATCTTTGCAAATCCACAGTGTTTAGTATCATAATGGAGTATCACATTACTGCTCTTCACTAAGACAATTATTTTACTACATATGAGACAAAGTGACTTAGAAGTGTTTGTGGGAAGAATAACTGCTATATCCATTCTTCCTGGAAGGAACCATTCTTATCATCAAACTTTCTGCTTTTAGAACATGTCATGTCTCCTTTAAAAAGATATGACTAGTTTAGTAAAACAAATCATATGGTATGGAAATAAATATCTCGAGCATTTAAAAACCCAAAAAACTAAAAGTCATATTTAGACTGTAAAATAATAGCACAATAAATATGAAAATGTCAATCAATTTACCTTAATAAAGACAATTTTGGTGAAGCAGTTGTTCTCTGTATTATGAAATGTATTTTTACTGAAAAATATCTGTATATATTAAAATAAATATGTTTTATATTCACTCTACATAAATTAGCAACAACCAGAAAGAGGAAATTTTTTAACCAGTTTGATTAAACATTAATGTGAAGAATTAGATCACAATGATTCAATATTAAATATCCCACCAACGTAATTATTCATAAAAGAGGCGGACACACTAAATTAAAATCAAACTTGTTAAAAAGACAATGAGAAAACCCGAAATTATAGCTTGCACAAACACAAATTCACAACCTTCCCTGAAATTATAGCTTGCACAAACACAAATTCACAACCTTCCCTGAAATTATAGCTTGCACAAACACAAATTCACAACCTTCCCTGAAATTATAGCTTGCACAAACACAAATTCACAACCTTCCCTGAAATTATAGCTTGCACAAACACAAATTCACAACCTTCCCTGAAATTATAGCTTGCACAAACACAAATTCACAACCTTCCCTGAAATTATAGCTTGCACAAACACAAATGCACAACCTTCCCTGAAATTATAGCTTGCACAAACACAAATTCACAATCTTCCATGAAATTATAGCTTGCACAAACACAAATTCACAACCTTCCCTGAAATTATAGGTTGCTCAAACACAAATTCACAACCTTTCTTGAAATTATAGCTTGCACAAACACAAATTCACACTCTTCCATGAAATTATAGCTTGCACAAACACAAATGCACAACCTTCCCTGAAATTATAGCTTGCACAAACACAAATTCACAACCTTCCCTGATATTATGGCTTGCACAAACACAAATTCACAACCTTCCCTGAAATTATAGCTTGCACAAACACAAATTCACAACCTTCCCTGAAATTATAGGTTGCTCAAACACAAATTCACAACCTTTCTTGAAATTATAGCTTGCACAAACACAAATTCACAATCTTCCATGAAATTATAGCTTGCACAAACACAAATTCACAACCTTGCCTGAAATACAAAGTTGCACAAGAGTCACCAGACTTCCCAGACAATATGAAGTCAAACTCTTATTCCAAAATGACAAAAAAATCAACTTCGCTGTAAAAGTGATAATTACCAATACGAATTACCATTCAATGGAAGAAAATATAACTATTTAGCTATTTAGTGTATACATTACATTCAGTGTATACATTATATTCAGTGTATACATTATATTCAGTGTATACATTATATTCAGTGTATACATGCCACTCAGTGTATACATTCCATTCAGTGTATGCATTTCATTCAGTGTATACATTCAATTCAGTGTATACATTATATTCAGTGTATACATGCCACTCAGTGTATACATTATATTCAGTGTATACATTATATTCAGTGTATACATGCCATTCAGTGTATGCATTTCATTCAGTGTATACATTCAATTCAGTGTATACATTCTATTCAGTGTATACATGCCATTCAGTGTATACATTCAATTCAGTGTATACATTCCATTCAGTGTATACATTCAATTCAGTGTATACATGCCATTCAGTGTATACATTCCATTCAGTGTATACATGCCATTCAGTGTATGCATTTTATTCAGTGTATACATGCCATTCAGTGTATACATTCCATTCAGTGTATACATGCCATTCAGTGTATACATGCCATTCAGTGTATACATTCTATTCAGTGTATACATTATATTCAGTGTATACATTCCATTCAGTGTATACATTCCATTCAGTGTATACATGCCATTCAGTGTATACATGCCATTCAGTGTATACATTCTATTCAGTGTATACATTATATTCAGTGTATACATTCCATTCAGTGTATACATTCAATTCAGTGTATACATGCCATTCAGTGTATGCATTTCATTCAGTGTATACATTCAATTCAGTGTATACATTCTATTCAGTGTATACATTCTATTCAGTGTATACATTCTATTCAGTGTATACATTCTATTCAGTGTATACATTCTATTCAGGGTATACATGCCATTCAGTGTATACATGCCATTCAGTGTATACATTCTATTCAGTGTATACATTCTATTCAGTGTATACATTCTATTCAGTGTATGCATCTCATTCAGTGTATACATTCCATTCAGTGCATACATTACATTCTGATATAATAAAATATTAATCTTGCTCTTGTGTACCACCTGATCCTGAACCTGGTTTCACAAGAAACCGAGGGTTTCAGCTGAAACCCGCTGTTTCTTCTGAAACAAGCGGGTCGCCACTTGAGTAACCTTGAGAGAGAGCATCACATTAAGCACTGTGATGCTTAACCTTCAAGTGAGTGCATCATTTAATGGAAGTTTTTTTCTTTCTTGATGACTACACCAGTTGTTGTGTTGTGTGCCTGGCAACACTTACTCAGGGAGGCCAAGCCCATGATGACACTCTTCAGGTCACTTGTTCTAACTAGGCTGGAATATTGCTGCACACTAACAGCACCTTTCAAGGCAGGTGAAATTGCTGACCTAGAAAATGTACAGAGAACTTTCACGGCGCGCATAACGGAGATAAAACACCTCAATTATTGGGAGCGCTTGAGGTTCCTAAACCTGTATTCCATGGAACGCAGGAGGGAGGGATACATGATTATATACACCTGGAAAATCCTAGAGGGACTAGTACGGAACTTGCACACGAAAATCACTCACTACGAAAGCAAAAGACTTGGCAGACGATGCACCATCCCCCCAATGAAAAGCAGAGGTGTCACTAGCACGTTAAGAGACCATACAATAAGTGTCAGGGGCCCGAGACTGTTCAACTGCCTCCCAGCACACATAAGGGGGATTACCAACAGACCCCTGGCAGTCTTCAAGCTGGCACTGGACAAGCACCTAAAGTCAGTTCCTGATCAGCCGGGCTGTGGCTCGTACGTTGGTTTGCGTGCAGCCAGCAGCAACAGCCTGGTTGATCAGGCTCTGATCCACCAGGAGGCCTGGTCACAGACCGGGCCGCGGGGGCGTTGACCCCCGGAACTCTCTCCAGGTAAACTCCAGGTAAACTCACTCTACTTGTTGTGTTGTGTGTCTGCCAACACTCACTCTACTTGTGTGTGGCAATGTTTTATGTGCACCTCGCTGTTGTGTGTAGGTCATTCTTGTGTGCATCTCACTCTTGTGTGTAGGTCATTCTTGTGTGCACCTCACTCTTGTGTGTAGGTCATTCTTGTGTGCATCTCACTCTTGTGTGTAGGTCATTCTTGTGTGCATCTCACTCTTGTGTGTAGGTCATTCTTGTGTGCATCTCACTCTTGTGTGTAGGTCATTCTTGTGTGCACCTCACTCTTGTGTGTAGGACATTCTTTTGTGTACCTCACTCTTGTTTGAAGGTCATTCTTGTGTGCACCTCACTCTTGTGTGAAGATCATTCTTGTGTGCACATCTCCTATGTGTGTAAGTCATTCTTGTGTGCACCTCAATCCTGTGTGTAGGTAATTCTTGTGTAGATCCACAACTTCACACGTGACGATGTTAAAAAGATCACAGCTACACTCGAGGAGGATAACAAGATCACAGCTACACTCGAGGAGGATAACAAGATCACAGCTACACTCGAGGAGGATAACAAGATCACAGCTTCACTCGAGGAGGATAACAAGATCACAGCTTCACTCGAGGAGGATAACAAGATCACAGCTAAGATCACAGCTACACTCGAGGAGGATAACAAGATCACAGCTACACTCGAGGAGGATAACAAGATCACAGCTACACTCGAGGAGGATAACAAGATCACAGCTTCACTCGAGGAGGATAACAAGATCACAGCTTCACTCGAGGAGGATAACAAGATCACAGCTTCACTCGAGGAGGATAACAAGATCACAGCTTCACTCGAGGACACTCGGATAACAAGATCACAGCTTCACTCGAGGAGGATAACAAGATCACAGCTACACTCGAGGAGATAACAAGATCACAGATAACAAGATAACAAGATACACTCACAGCTAACTCGAGGAGGATCAAGATCACAGCTTCGACTCACAGAGGAGGATAACAAGATCACAGCTACACTCGAGGAGGATAACAAGATCACAGCTACACTCGAGGAGGATAACAAGATAACAAGATAACAAGATCACAGCTACTTCACTCGAGGAAGATAACAAGATCACAGCTACACTCGAGGAGGATAACAAGATCACAGCTACACTCGAGGAAGATAACAAGATCACAGCTTCACTCGAGAAAGATAACAAGATCACAGCTTCGTTTGAGGAGGATAACAAGATCACAGCTACACTCGAGGAGGATAACAAGATCACAGCTACACTCGAGGAAGATAACAAGATCACAGCTTCACTCGAGGAAGATAACAAGATCACAGCTACACTCGAGGAAGATAACAAGATCACAGCTTCTATACAAAAGGGATTATTTGGTGTTCTGGTAGCGGGGAGTATATGATACGTCTTCGGAGGCTTCTTTGTTTATTGAAAGGTCGAGGTGGGTACACAGGCTTGTGTGTTGTGCCCATGGCCCGGGAGGGCCATCCCACGAGAGAGAGCTAGGAGTAGGCCTTGTGTCTTCCTGCTAGGCCGCTGTGTGAGTGAGAGTGAGGCAAGGGTAGGCAGCCTGAAGTGGCAACGCCTATAGGTGGCAGCACCAGCATGGCGCAAAATATGAACTAAGCTGGCAGACAGCATGGGCTGTCTGTGCAGAGAGTACAGACAGTCTACATACGCTCAGCCACCTACCGCACATCGTCCCGACGTGACAATACTGGTGGTAAAAGAAACTCAGTCTCTCTCTCGTAGGAACATTGCACAGAACACAAAATAAAAACATATATATACATATGGACATGGAAAAAAAACTTCCTACAGGGAGGGAAGAAAAAACATGTGGGGTGTGCTAAACATCATGGTCAAGGGCAGTGAGCTTCGATGGGCATCACTGCACGCCTTCCTGCATCTGGACAGGTACTGCAACACAGGAGACATGGCTGCGGCTGATCTGTGACGTAACAGGGTACGGTCTCCTCTGGAACGGTGAAGCAGTCATCGTAAGAGTCGCTGCAGGTTTTCACTCAACCTGGGGCACGACATGCTGGTGCCCTCGAGTGAGGCGTCGACAAAACTCGGCAACTGGGCAGGACTTCTGGCAAGTGACTCAGGAGGACACTTCTCGACTGGTACTGTCGCTGGGCTGTCACTGCCGGCGAGCGTGGAGCAAGTTGTGGAGCGAGTCGTGGCAGAGACGACTGGGCGAAACAACTGGGAGTCATAACATCATACACCAGACTGCAGTGAGAGAGCTAGCAGTCAAAGTGACATCTTCTTTGTGCAGGCTGCTCACTGAAGCTTGTGACACGAGACTGACACAGCGCCTGCCGACAGGGCTAACTGTGGCTTGAAGAGTATCACTCTCTCATAGTTGGAGTTATAGCAGAGGTTAGTCTAAGCGTTCCCAGACTTGTTTCTCTACATATAACTACATTCTGAAGGTCTGGAGGTGAAGTGAAACAAATCTCGATGGGAATCGTAGCAGGTACTCTTCTGCAGAACATCACAAGCGACGAGCATAAAAGTTTTCTGTACAATAGGGCTCGGTCACTCGGGGCTGTCTGATAGCTGTCAAACACACTGGTCACACGGGTGACTTAACACACTGGTGCTACTCAGGTCTGGCTCAGACCTCACTGGACACACAGAAACTTTACACACCCATGGTACATGCGGTACAACATGGCTTAAACTAGCAAATGATGCATTTCTGTGCACAAAACTGACACTAAGACATATACTAAAATGTGAGAACACTGACTGAGAAGAATTAATTAACAAGACATATATCTTCTCTTAGTCTTCTCGACAATATTTTAATAATTACTGAACACTCGAAGGTGACATATCATGTGATGTCAGGCGTGATGACGTCAGCAGCACTGTGACGTCAGCAGACATCTCGAGGTGACGTCAGGCAGACATCGTGACGTCATGATTTCGGGCAGTGTCGTCGGTGACGTCAATGTGATGCGGGCAGCATACCACAGCATGAGGCCTGGGACATCTGGTAACTCACGTGGCTGGTAGATCTACCGTGACATCGCCCACACCCACGTGGCGTCGTGATCCACGTGGCGTCGTGATCTACGTGGCATGCTGATCCACGTAGCTTCGAGTGGCCTCGGACACTCGGATACACAGCTCTGGCAATGAATCACACGAAAAACAGCAGAAAAACACAACAGAGGGAGTGAGTAGTGGTGAGTGGTGTATGGTAGGCTGGTGAGGTGTGAGAGTACAGCAGGGCGAGGCAAGTAGCGGCCACTTCCTCCTCCCACAAACATGTGGAGAACTCACACTGGATGCAGAAATCGCCACAAAACTCACCTCTGGCTTGCTGAAACAGCTGTGCTGAGCTGAACAACAACAGCAGCAACATACAAGTGACGCTGAACACATGACTTGAGAATCAGCGTGGGACGCTGTAGCGTGGGGTCACTGGGACGCCACTTAGAATTCTCGGAGAATTTCGGCACATTTCGGCCTGGATCCTGCTTGTACCTGTGTCTGGATGCTCAAACGTGCAGACACGACATCAGGATAACTCGTTGAGAGACGGATGCTTCTTGCATGGGATGATGAAGTGAAGATGACTTCATTCCTTCCTTCCTCTCTCTGGGCAAACACAACTGCTGCGACCACCGCTGCTACCATTTATACAAAAGGGATTATTTGGTGTTCTGGTAGCGGGGAGTAAATGATACGTCTTCGGAGGCTTCTTTGTTTATTGAAAGGTCGAGGTGGGTACACAGGCTTGTGTGTTGTGCCCATGGCCCGGGAGGGCCATCCCACGAGAGAGAGCTAGGAGTAGGCCTTGTGTCTTCCTGCTAGGCCGCTGTGTGAGTGAGAGTGAGGCAAGGGCAGGCAGGCTGAAGTGGCAATGCCTATAGTTGGCAACACCAGCATGGCGCGAAATATGAACTAAGCTGGCAGACAGCATGGGCTGTCTGTGCAGACAGTACAGGCTGTCTACACTTCTAGGATAACAAGATCACTTCTCTCAAGATCACAGCTACTCTCGAGGAAGATAACAAGATCACAGCTACACTCGAGGAGGATAACAAGGCTTCACTCGGATAACAAGAGGAGGAGGATAACAAGATCACAGCTATACTCGAGGAGGATAACAAGATCACAGCTTCACTCGAGGAAGATCACAGCTTCACTCGAGATCACAGCTACAGCTTCACTCGATAACAAGATCACAGCTACACTCGAGGAAGGATAACAAGATCACAGCTTCACTCGAGGAGTATAACAAGATCACAGCTACACTCGAGAATAACAAGATCACAGCTACACTCGAGGACAAGATCACAGCTTCACTCGAGGAAGATAACAAGATCACAGCTTCACTCGAGGAGAATAACAAGATCACAGCTTCACTCGAGGAAGATAACAAGATCACAGCTTCACTCGAGGAGGATAACAAGATCACAGCTCGAGGAAGATAACAAGATCTCGAGGAGATCACAGCTTCACTCGAGGAAGATAACAAGATCACAGCTTCACTCGAGGACGATAACAAGATCACAGCTACACTCGATCACAGCTACACTCGAGGAGGATAACAAGATCACAGCTACACTCGAGGAAGATAACAAGATCGACACACAGCTACACTCGATCACAGCTACACTCGAGGAAGATAACAAGATCACAGCTACACTCGATCACAGGAGGAAGATAACAAGATCACAGAGATAACAAGATCACAGCTACACTCGAGGAAGATAACAAGATCACAGCTACACTCGAGGAAGATAACAAGATCACAGCTTCACTCGAGGAAGATAACAAGATCACAGCTACACTCGAGGAGGATAACAAGATCACAGCTACACTCGATCACAGCTACACTCGAGGAAGATAACAAGATCACAGCTACTCAGGAGATAACAAGATCACAGCTACGAGGAAGATAACTCGAGTAAGATAACAAGATCACAGCTTCACTCGAGGAGAATAACAAGATCACAGCTTCACTCGTGAAGGATAACAAGATCACAGCTACACTCGAGGAAGATAACAAGATCACAGCTTCACTCGAGGAAGATAACAAGATCACAGCTTCACTCGAGGAAGATAACAAGATCACAGCTTCACTCGAGGAAGATAACAAGATCACAGCTACACTCGAGGAGGATAACAAGATCACAGCTTCACTCGTGAAGGATAACAAGATCACAGCTTCACTCGAGGAAGATAACAAGATCACAGCTATACTCGAGTAAGATAACAAGATCACAGCTTCACTCGAGGAGAATAACAAGATCACAGCTTCACTCGAGGAAGATAACAAGATCACAGCTACACTCGAGGAAGATAACAAGATCACAGCTTCAATCGAGGAAGATAACAAGATCACAGCTACACTCGAGGAAGATAACAAGATCACAGCTATACTCGAGGAAGATAGCAAGATCACAGCTATACTCGAGGAAGATAACAAGATCACAGCTTCACTCGAGGAGAATAACAAGATCACAGCTACGCTCGTGGAAGATAACAAGATCACAGCTACACTCGAGGAAGATAACAAGATCACAGCAACACTCGAGGAAGATAACAAGATCACAGCTACACTCGAGGAGAATAACAAGATCACAGCTACGCTCGTGGAAGATAACAAGATCACAGCTACACTCGAGGAAGATAACAAGATCACAGCTACACTCGAGGAAGATAACAAGATCACAGCTACGCTCGTGGAAGATAACAAGATCACAGCTTCACTCGAGGAGAATAACAAGATCACAGCTTCACTCGTGAAGGATAACAAGATCACAGCTACACTCGAGGAAGATAACAAGATCACAGCTTCACTCGAGGAAGATAACAAGATCACAGCTTCACTCGAGGAAGATAACAAGATCACAGCTTCACTCGAGGAGAATAACAAGATCACAGCTACGCTCGTGGAAGATAACAAGATCACAGCTTCACTCGAGGAAGATAACAAGATCACAGCTTCACTCGAGGAAGATAACAAGATCACAGCTACGCTCGTGGAAGATAACAAGATCACAGCTTCACTCGAGGAAGATAACAAGATCACAGCTTCACTCGAGGAAGATAACAAGATCACAGCTACACTCGAGGAAGATAACAAGATCACAGCTTCACTCGAGGAAGATAACAAGATCACAGCTTCACTCGAGGAAGATAACAAGATCACAGCTACACTCGAGGAAGATAACAAGATCACAAGTTCACTCAAGGCCAACAAGAGTGGCCACAAAATCAAATTTCCGGGATCAAAATTGCTTTTTTAAAGTTTGTTTACTTAAAAAGAATTGGAAAAAAATTTTTATATCCCAGGAACAAGAGAAAAGTTAACTTATGTTACATAGTGTTATTAGTAGTTGGTTAACACTACTCAGTATCAGTATTACAGGTTGAGAAACATACTTACCTTGATGAAGGTCTGTCCTGGTTATCCAAGAATGATTAAAGCAAATTATGTTACAAAGTGTTCTTAGTAGTTGGTTAACACTACTCAGTATCAGTATTACAGGTTGAGAAACATACTTACCTTGATGAAGGTCTGTCCTGGTTATCCAAGAATGATTAAAGCAAATTATGTTACAAAGTGTTCTTAGTAGTTGGTTAACACTACTCAGTATCAGTATTACAGGTTGAGAAACATACTTACCTTGATGAAGGTCTGTCCTGGTTATCCAAGAATGATTAAAGCAAATTATGTTACAAAGTGTTCTTAGTAGTTGTTTAACACTACTCAGTATCAGTATTACAGGTTGAGAAACATACTTACCTTGATGAAGGTCTGTCCTGGTTATCCAAGAATGATTAAAGCAAATTATGTTACAAAGTGTTCTTAGTAGTTGTTTAACACTACTCAGTATCAGTATCACAGGTTGAGAAACATACTTACCTTGATGAAGGTCTGTCTTGGTTATCCAAGAATGATTAAAGCAAATTATGTTACAAAGTGTTCTTAGTAGTTGGTTAACACTACTCAGTATCAGTATTACAGGTTGAGAAACATACTTACCTTGATGAAGGTCTGTCCTGGTTATCCAAGAATGATTAAAGCAAATTATGTTACAAAGTGTTCTTAGTAGTTGTTTAACACTACTCAGTATCAGTATCACAGGTTGAGAAACATACTTACCTTGATGAAGGTCTGTCTTGGTTATCCAAGAATGATTAAAGCAAATTATGTTACAAAGTGTTCTTAGTAGTTGGTTAACACTACTCAGTATCAGTATTACAGGTTGAGAAACATACTTACCTTGATGAAGGTCTGTCCTGGTTATCCAAGAATGATTAAAGCAAATTATGTTACAAAGTGTTCTTAGTAGTTGTTTAACACTACTCGGTATCAGTATTACAGGTTGAGAAACATACTTACCTTGATGAAGGTCTGTCCTGGTTATCCAAGAATGATTAAAGCAAATTATGTTACAAAGTGTTCTTAGTAGTTGTTTAACACTACTCAGTATCAGTATTACAGGTTGAGAAACATACTTACCTTGATGAAGGTCTGTCCTGGTTATCCAAGAATGATTAAAGCAAATTATGTTACAAAGTGTTCTTAGTAGTTGTTTAACACTACTCAGTATCAGTATTACATGTTGAGAAACATACTTACCTTGATGAAGGTCTGTCCTGGTTATCCAAGAATGATTAAAGCAAATTATGTTACAAAGTGTTCTTAGTAGTTGTTTAACACTACTCAGTATCAGTATCACAGGTTGAGAAACATACTTACCTTGATGAAGGTCTGTCCTGGTTATCCTAGAATGATTAAAGCAAATTATGTTACAAAGTGTTCTTAGTAGTTGGTTAACACTACTCAGTATCAGTATCACAGGTTGAGAAACATACTTATCTTGATGAAGGTCTGTCCTGGTTATCCAAGAATGATTAAAGCAAATTATGTTACAAAGTGTTCTTAGTAGTTGTTTAACACTACTCAGTATCAGTATCACAGGTTGAGAAACATACTTACCTTGATGAAGGTCTGTCCTGGTTATCCAAGAATGATTAAAGCAAATTATGTTACAAAGTGTTCTTAGTAGTTGGTTAACACTACTCAGTATCAGTATTACAGGTTGAGAAACATACTTACCTTGATGAAGGTCTGTCCTGGTTATCCAAGAATGATTAAAGCAAATTATGTTACAAAGTGTTCTTAGTAGTTGGTTAACACTACTCAGTATCAGTATTACAGGTTGAGAAACATACTTACCTTGATGAAGGTCTGTCCTGGTTATCCAAGAATGATTAAAGCAAATTATGTTACAAAGTGTTCTTAGTAGTTGGTTAACACTACTCAGTATCAGTATTACAGGTTGAGAAACATACTTACCTTGATGATGGTCTGTCCTGGTTATCCAAGAATGATTAAAGCAAATTATGTTACAAAGTGTTCTTAGTAGTTGGTTAACACTACTCAGTATCAGTATTACAGGTTGAGAAACATACTTACCTTGATGAAGGTCTGTCCTGGTTATCCGAGAATGATTAAAGCAAATTATGTTACAAAGTGTTCTTAGTAGTTGTTTAACACTACTCAGTATCAGTATTACAGGTTGAGAAACATACTTACCTTGATGAAGGTCTGTCCTGGTTATCCAAGAATGATTAAAGCAAATTATGTTACAAAGTGTTCTTAGTAGTTGGTTAACACTACTCAGTATCAGTATTACAGGTTGAGAAACATACTTACCTTGATGAAGGTCTGTCCTGGTTATCCAAGAATGATTAAAGCAAATTATGTTACAAAGTGTTCTTAGTAGTTGGTTAACACTACTCAGTATCAGTATTACAGGTTGAGAAACATACTTACCTTGATGAAGGTCTGTCCTGGTTATCCAAGAATGATTAAAGCAAATTATGTTACAAAGTGTTCTTAGTAGTTGTTTAACACTACTCAGTATCAGTATTACAGGTTGAGAAACATACTTACCTTGATGAAGGTCTGTCCTGGTTATCCAAGAATGATTAAAGCTAATTATGTTACAAAGTGTTCTTAGTAGTTGGTTAACACTACTCAGTATCAGTATTACAGGTTGAGAAACATACTTACCTTGATGAAGGTCTGTCCTGGTTATCCAAGAATGATTAAAGCAAATTATGTTACAAAGTGTTCTTAGTAGTTGGTTAACACTACTCAGTATCAGTATTACAGGTTGAGAAACATACTTACCTTGATGAAGGTCTGTCCTGGTTATCCAAGAATGATTAAAGCAAATTTAATTACTTACGCTGCTCATTTAGTGATTCCCTTTGATGGAATAACCACCTAACTGCAACTTTACAACACAGCCAAGTAGGGCAATATTGATCATTCTAGTTGAGTCCCTGAGACACATCTGAATTGTCCTGTTATAGCTCCAGGCCGGTTCATGTCACATATGTCTCAGCTCTCTGAGGCACTTCTGAACTGTCCTGTTATGGCTCCAGGCTGGGTCATGTCACATATGTCTCAGCTCCCTGAGACACTTCTGAACTGTCCTGTTATGGCGTCAGGCTGGTTCATGTCACATATGTCTCTGCTCTCTGAGACACTTCTGAACTGTCCTGTTATGGCTCCAGGCTGGTTCATGTCACATATATCTCAGCTCTCTGAGGCACTTCTGAACTGTCCTGTTATTGCGTCAGGCTGGTTTATGTCACATATGTCTCAGCTTCTTGAGACACTTCTGAACTGTCCTGTTATGGCGTCAGGCTGGGGAGGAGTTAGCGTGGGGGCGAGGTGTGATAATAGTGTGTGGGTGAGGTGTGGAAATAGTGAGGGCGTGAGGTGTGGTAGTAGTGAGGGGGTGAGGTGTGTTAGGTTAGGAGTGAGATGATTTACTTTGGGGATGAGGTGTTAGTGTGGGGGGCAGGTGTGGCAGTAGAGTGGGGTGAGGTGTGTTAGTTTGGGGTGAGATGTGTTTGTGTAGGGTGAGGTGTGGTAATAGTTTGAGGATGAGGTGTGGAAATAGTTTGGGTGTGAGGTGTTTTAGTAGTGTGGGGGTGAGGTGTGGTAATAGTGTTGGGGTGAGGTGTGGTAATAGTGTTGGGGTGAGGCGTGGTAATAGTGTGGGGGAGAGGTGTGGAAATTGTGTGGGTGTGATTTGTTGTAGTAGTGTGAGGGTGAGGTGTGTTAGTGTGGGGGTTTGATGTGTGGTAATAGTGTGGGGGTGATGTGAGGTAGTAGTGTTGAGGAGAGGTGTGTTAATGTGCGGGTGATGTGTGGTAGTAGCGTGGGGGTGAGGTGTGTTAGTGTGGGGGTGATGTGTGGTAGCAGTGTGCATGTGAGGTGTGTTAGTGTGGGGGTGATGTGTGGTAGTGTGCGGGTGAAGTGTGTAAGTGTGGGGGTGATGTGTGGTAGTAGTGTGTGGGTGAGGTGAGGCCTTAGTGTGGGGTGACATGTGATAGAGTAGGGGTGATGTGTGATAGTAGTGCGGGAGTGATGTGTGGTCGTAGTGTGAGGGTGACGTGTGTTCGTGTGGGGGAGATGTTTGGTAGTAGTGTGAGGGTGAGGTGTTGTAGTAGTTTGGTGCTCAGGTGTGTTAGTGTGGGGGTGATGTGTGATAGTGTGTGGGTGATGTGTGTTAGTGCGGAAGTGATGTGTGGTAGTAGTGCGGGGGTGATGTGTGGTAGTAGTGTGCGGGTGAGATGAGGCCGTAGTGTGGGTTGACGTGTGATAGTGTGGGGGTGATATTTGCTAGTAATGTGGGGGGATGTGTGGTAGTAGTGTGGGAATGAGGTGTGTTAATGTGGGGGTGATGTGTGGTAGTAGTTTGGGAGTGAGGTGTGGTAGTAGTGAGGGGATGATGTGCAGTAGTATTGTGGGGGTGAGGTGTGATGGTGTGGGGGTATTACAACCCAGGATTCCAAATGGCCTGTTACCCCGGGTGTAATGGGAGCAAATAAACACAGTAGAAAAAGTTTAGACTTGTATTATCCTTCACCAATTTAGAACAGCAATATGTACACTATGTACAGTGATAAGTATAGTGCACTCCACGGTAAGCAAAGCAGAAATAGAAGCCACAAGATAGCAGACCGTGCTTCAACCAGCTCTAGAATGGGAATGACAAGGGCAGACAGGAGAGCGGTACCCACATAACCTCTGCGATTGCCAAAACCATCTTCTTATTGGCTAGAACCTGGTCACTAGTTGAACGACGGGGCCCCATCACCAACTCTTAGCAACCTGGTTCGCTGGTTGGGGGAGATAGCCTGTAAATGAGGGTGTGTCCATGCGCCGAATAAAGGTTACGTACTCTTTGCATGCCACACCCCCACCCCGAGAAGGCTCAGGATTAGGCTGCCACCTCCCAGTGGTAACCGTGCCGCCATGGCACAAAATAATGGGACCGCCTTTCCTCTCCACCATCCAACTCTTAGATAGAGCTCAGCTTTTCTCGTGACCAAAAGCCAAACCCTAAACTTAGAGTGAGACAGCAGTCAGACAGGCTAGCATAGGTCCAAGATACAGGCGGACGGTAGCCCGCATCCCCTCACTAAAAAAAAAACCCACACCAGGGGTTAAAAAAAAGAGCGTGAAAAGGGGTTACCACAAATAACATCCTAACCTAAATAAAATATTATACTCTAGATAAAGAGTCTGCCAACATATTTTCTTTGCCAGCAATATATTTAATGGACATATTATATGGTTGCAGCCTTAGCGTCCAGCGCATAAGCCTTGTGTTGTTGTTCTTCATGGCTTGGAGATATACTATAGGATTGTGATCACTGGAGACTGTGACCACCTGCGATGCCTGGCCCACATAAACATCGAAATGCTCCAAAGCCATTATCAGCGCGAGGGCTTCTTTTTCAATGGTAGAGTAAGCCCTCTGATGTGGCTGGAACTTGGCTGAAAAGTATGCTACAGGCTGCAACTCCTTGTTCCCGATTTGTAATAGTACTGCCCCAACCCCAGACTCACAAGCATCAACCTGTAATGAAAAAGGTTTGGAGAAGTCTGGAGACAAGAGAATGAGTGCAGTACACAATAATCTTTTTGCTTTATTAAAAGCAGTGTTACAGTCTGAGGTCCAATTAAAGGGAACTTTGAAACTGGTAAGAGAGGTAAGAGGGGCTACAATATCTGAGAAATTCTTACAGAATCTTCTGTAAAATCCTATCATGCCTAGGAAACGTTGAAGAGATTTCCTATCATGAGGAACTGGATAATCTTTAATAGAAAGAACTTTAGCAAGTTTAGGTGCAACTTTACCACTACCTACTTCATGGCCTAGAAAAGTGACAGTGGCCTGGCCAAAGGAAGATTTAGATAAATTAACTGTTAAATGGGAACTCTTAAAGGTCTCAAACAGAGTTTTAATTCTAAGTAGGTGTTGATCCCAAGTATCAGACACCACAACAATATCATCTAGGTACGCTGCCGTGCCTTCAAGTCCTTTAATAGCCTTATGGATAAGTTTCTGGAATGAAGAGGGGGAATTTTTCATTCCAAAGGGGGTAACTGTGTATTGATAATGACCTCCTGGAATTACGAAGGCAGAGATTTCCTTCGCCTTATCTGTCAAAGGTACCTGATAGTAGCCTTTAAGGAGATCTAATTTGGACACAAAAGTAGCCTTACCCACAAAGTCAATTACGTCATCCAGACGAGGAAGAGGGTAAGCATCTGTAATTGTGACCTCGTTCACTTTACGGTAGTCTGTACACATACGAAACCCTCCATCAGCCTTCTTCACAAGGATGCACGGTGAAGCCCATGGACTAGATGACTCCTCCACTAAACCATGCTTTAACAAAAATTCTACTTCCTGCTGAAGCAGCCTTTGCTTTTCAGGATTAGCTCTGTAGGGGGAGAGTTTAATTGGTTTAGAGTTTCCCACATCTACATCATGGTAACCTAATGTACATTTTTTCGGCACATCCGAAAAAATATTAGGATATGACTGTAGAAGCTCAGTTAAATTTGTTGCTTGCATTTCAGATAATCCCTCCAGTAAAGGGCTAGGATCCTTGAGGAGGACAGAATTTGAAAGTTTAATATTAATTTCAGAGATAGAGTGCAAAGAGTCAAAGTTGTCCTCAGAGGTAGAGGACAGAGTCATTACTGGGACTATCTGGTGTATGAAAGGCCTTTATTTGATTAATGTGGTAAGTTTTAGTTTTTGAGATCTTATCAATGGGAGCTACCACATAATTTACATCAGATAATCTACTTACAATCTGCATAGGTCCTGTAAATCTAGCTTTCAAGGTGTGGCCAGGTATTGGTTCCTGCACCAACACCTTGTCTCCTGGATGGAAGGAGCGGAATTGTGCACTTCTGTCATACCTCTGTTTCATCTTGCTTTGAGCTGTCTTTAGGTTAGCCTTGGCTAACTGACGTGCCACCTGCAACCTTGAAGACGGATTGTAGAGTGTTGAGCTAACGTCTTCTCCCATCCATCCTTCTTTGAGCACCCGAAGAGGACCTCGTACATTGTGCCCAAAGATCAGCTCAAAATGACTATACCCTGTAGACTCTTGCACCGTTTCTCGTACTGAGAACAGCAACAAAGGTAGTGATTCATCCCAGTCTGTAGGAAAGTGCATACAAAAACTTCTCATCATTGTTTTTAATGTCTGGTGGAATCTTTCCAAGGCGCCTTGGGACTGAGGATGATAGGCAGTGGATAAGTTGTGGATTATCCCTAACCTAGTTAATACTTCCCTAAATGCTTTGGCAGTGAAGTTAGTACCTTGATCACTTTGAATAGTTTTAGGAATGCCAAAACAAGAAATGAATTTTGTTAAAGCTTTCAGAATAGCTTTAGTATTAATACTACGCATGGGAATTGCTTCAGGATATCTGGTTACTTTATCCATAATCGTAAATATTGATTCCCAGACTTTGACCTAGGTAGTGGACCTACACAATCTATAATTAAATCTGCAAAAGGTTCTCCATCAGCAGGTATAGGTTGGAGAGGTGCAGGTTTAATGGAATGTCCAGGTTTTCCAACTTGCTGACATTCTCGGCAACACCTAATATGATTCTTCACATCTTTCTTCAATTTTGGCCAATAAAATTCTTTTGTGATTCTATACAAGGTTTTTGTAATTCCTAAGTGACCTCCTAATGACGTATTATGAGCTATATTTAATATCTGAGGTCTATACTTTGTTGGAACCACTAACCTGTTAAACAATTGCCGGCCCTCTATCTCCTTACCAGTCTCAGTGCAGATCAAATAATCGTTTTTAACTTCATACTTGACCGGATGACCCAAAGAGGATTTACCCATGGCTGCCTCAAAAGCGAATTTTAAAGAAGGGTCCTTTCGTTGTTCCTCCCGGAAGGACAGTCCCTCGGGCATGGAAACAGAGACATCTGGCAATCCTGCAACCTGGGAATAGGAAGGCTTGATCGGGGTCTGTTCACTTGATTTACGAGGCTCCGGCCGGTGTGCCTCATAAAACAACGTGGCTATTCCGAGATCGGAGTCGTCCAAGGATAGGTCAACATTCTCTCCAGACAACCCTTGGGATGTTGCCCGAGTTATGGCCAACACCGGAGAAGAATTAATCATTATAGGTTCAGGACACGAACTAACAGTAGTAATGTTATTACCCAGTAATAACATTGCATCTTTCATGGGGAATCCTTTTGAGACACCTACAGTCAAGTACCCAGTGTAATATTTGCACTGTACATAAATTTTATGCAAAGGAACAGAATATATAGCTCCTCCAAATGCTTCCAATAAAACAGATGAATTCAAAGAAGTATTCTCTGAAAGGGGTAATATTCCCTCTCTTACAAGTGAGCAATATGCTCCAGTATCTCTAAAGGTCTTTACTTTAGTTGTTTCTGAGTTTTCCTGAAGGGAAATAAGACTTTTGCAATAATAAGGGGCCATACCTTTTTCTACTTCTCTAGGGGACATGTTACTAGGGATATTAGAGATTTTCCCAATGGGTTGGGGTTTATGGGGGCAGTTGGGACTGATGTGACCTACTTTATTGCACCTGAAGCAGACGACAGGCTTGCCCTTTACTCCCTGTTGACGTTGCAAATGGTGTCGTTCTGGCTGGTGTCTCTGTGGATACTGTTGTCGAGATGCACCATGAGTAGTTTGCCTCTCCGCAGGTGAACCATATGTTGAGAAGCGTGGCTCACCAGGTGACTTGGTTGGCTGACGTAGACGTTCTCCCTCCGGCTGGCACTTCATTCTCCAAGGTTGACGATCTCTGCTGATGCCAGGCTGTTGAAAAGAGAGACGGGACCGCTCGGACAAGGAGCGGTTAGTTTCGAAGGTATCAGCCAACCTGGCTGCCTCCAATGCAGTGGTTAAGTCACGATCCTGCAGAAAGACTCGAACCTCTGGTCCCACAGACTCCAGCAGGTTATCAATCAGAATAAGCTGCACCAGCTCCTCAAAGGTAGAGACACCACTTGCTTTATACCAGCTGGTAAAAGCTTTGGTTTGCTGCCTCACAAAGTCCACTAGGGATTGACCAAGCTGTCGTCTGCCCAATTTGAAACTCTTGCGGTATTTGGCTGGGATACACGTATATGCTCCCAACACTGTGGTCTTCACTACTTGATAATCAGAAAATTCAGCGTCATTTAATACTGACGTAAATTCCTGTGCCTTACCCGATAATGCTGTATGAACCAACGATGCCCAATGCTGTTCCGGCCACCTCAAGGCTCGAGCCTGATTTTCGAAGCTTTCGAAAAATTGCTCTGGTTCGGCCTCATTGAAGCGGGGAACAAACTGTACGGCTTTCTGTAAACTAAAATTATTTACAGAATGCGAAAACTGCCTCCTTTCTCATTCCCTATCAAATTCTTCCCTTGCGAATGCTCTCTGTTCCCTAGTTTGCTCAAGATTGATTTTTGCCAGCTCAAATGCCAACGACGCTGATTCACCTTGAGACAACCCAGCTTCACTATACTGACCATTTTGCTCCGTAGGAGTATCATCTTCCTCCTGCGAGAACATAGGAGTTTTTGCCCTAGCTCCCGTAGAGGGAGGAGTCTGATGTGCCATCTCTTCTTCTATAAGTTTGTCAGCAATCAGTGAACGCAGTTGCGCAGCTGTGAGAGTGCGTTTGTATGTAATGCCAATGGAACGAGCAATTTGCCAACAACGCTGTAGGGACAATTTAGGTAGGTTATGCAAAGTATATGCCGACACCAGACGTCTGACTCGTCTAGGTGGCATAAGTTATTCGCTATGCACAGTACGATTGCAGAATACCCCAACGTAACACGTTAATGTGCAGAACACGCTTAGCTATGCACAGTACGATTGCAGAATACGCATACAAGCAAAGCTGACTGCAAAATTCTCCACACCGAACAGGCTAGTAACAACTGACACGCAAAATTTGTAAAGCAATGCCAGACAGCTACACTGTTCTAGAAGATTGACCGTAGCGAATCGAGCAAGCTAGTAGCGAGCTGTTGAACGATCACACAATAACAAGGCTGATCATAAAGCAACTGACACGCAAAATTTGTAAAGCAATGCCAGACAGCAAGCTGCACAATGTTCCTGCTACGAGCTTCACCCTAAACTCAACCGTTTCTCTAAGTCCAGCTCCAGCTCTCGGACAGGCTACCCATATTACAACCCAGGATTCCAAATGGCCTGTTACCCCGGGTGTAATGGGAGCAAATAAACACAGTAGAAAAAGTTTAGACTTGTATTATCCTTCACCAATTTAGAACAGCAATATGTACACTATGTACAGTGATAAGTATAGTGCACTCCACGGTAAGCAAAGCAGAAATAGAAGCCACAAGATAGCAGACCGTGCTTCAACCAGCTCTACAATGGGAATGACAAGGGCAGACAGGAGAGCGGTAACCACATAACCTCTGCGATTGCCAAAACCATCTTCTTATTGGCTAGAACCTGGTCACTAGTTGAACGACGGGGCCCCATCATCAACTCTTAGCAACCTGGTTCGCTGGTTGGGGGAGATAGCCTGTAAATGAGGGTGTGTACATGCGCCGAATAAAGGTTACGTACTCTTTGCATGCCACAGGGGGTAAGGTGTGTTATTGTGGGGGTGATGTGTGGTAGTAGTGTGGGGGTGAGTTGTTTTAGTGTTGGGATGAGGTGTGTTAGTGTGAGGGGTGAGTTGTGTTAGTGTGAGGGGTGAGGTGTGTTAGTGTGGGGGTGAGGTGTGTTAGTGTGGGGGTGAGGTGTGATAGTTTGGGAGTGAGGTGTATTAGAAGCGTGAAGGTGTGTGTTAGTATGGGTGTTAGGTGTGTTAGTGGGTGGTCATGTGCGGTAGTGTGGGGATGAGATTTGGTAATAGAGTAGCGGTAGGTGTGTTAGTGTGGGAGTGAGTTGTGTTAGTGTGGGGGTGATGCAAGATAGTAGTGTGGGGGTTAGGAGTGTTATTGTCGGTGCGATGTATGGAAGTATTGTGGAGGTGAGGTGTGTTAGTTTGGGGGTGAGGTGTGGTAGTAGTGTGGGGATGAGGTGTGTTAGTGTGTGAGGTGAGGTGTGGTAGTAGTGTGGAGGTGATGTGTGTTAGTGTGGGGATGATGTGTGGTAGTAGTGTGTGGGTAAGGTGTGGCAGTATGGGGGTGATGTGTGGTGGTAGTGTGGGTGGTGATGTGTGTTAATTTGGGGGTGAAGTGTGGTAGTAGTGTGGGGGTGAGGAGTGTTAGTGTGGGGGTAAGGTGTGTTAGTGTGGGGGTGATGTGTGGTAGTAGTGTGTGGGGTGAGGAGTGTTAGTGTGGGTGTAAGGTGTGTTAGTGTGGGGGTGATGTGTGGTAGTAGTGTGGGGGTGAGAAGTGTTAGTGTGGGGTAAGGTGTGTTAGTGTGGGGGTGATGTGTGGTAGTAGTGTGTGGGGTGAGGAGTGTTAGTGTGGGTGTAAGGTGTGTTAGTGTGGGGGTGATGTGTGGTAGTAGTGTGGGGGTGAGAAGTGTTAGTGTGGGGTAAGGTGTGTTAGTGTGGGGGTGATGTGTGGTAGTAGTGTGTGGGGTGAGGTGTTTAAGTGTTGGGATGAGGTGTGTAGTAGTGAGGGGATAAGGTGTGTTAATGTTGGTGTGAGGTGTGTTATTGTGGGGATGAGGTGTGTTAGTGTGGGGGTGAGGTGTGGTAATTGTGTGGGCATGACGTGTGTTAGTTTGGGGGTGAGGTATGGTAGTAGTGTGGGCGTGATGTGTGGTAGTAGTTTGAGGGTGAGGTGTGGTAGTAATGAGGGGATGATATGTTGTAGTATTGTGGGGGTGAGGTGTGATAGTGTGTAGGTGATGTGTAGTAGTAGTGTGGGGGTGAGGTGTTGTAGTAGTGTGGGGGTTATGTGTGGTAGTAGTGTAGGTGTGAGGTGTGATAGTAGTGTGGGTGTGAGGTGTGAAAGTATTGTGGGGATGAGGTGTGTTAGTGTGGGTTGATGCATGGTAGTAGTGTGGGTGTGATGTGTGGTAGTTGTGTTGATGTGAGATGTGATAGTAATGTGGGTGATGGGTGTGATAGTAGTGTGGGGGTGAGGTATTTTAGTGTGGGTTGTTGTGTAGTAAGAGTGTGGGGGTGATGTGTGGTAGTAGTGTGGAGGTGATGTGTGATAGAAGTGTGGGGGTGATGTGTCGTAGTAGTTTGAGTGTGAGGTGTGATAGTAGTGTGGGTGTGAGGTGTGATAGTAGTGTCGGTGTGAGGTGTGATAGTAGTGTGGGGGTGAGATGTTTTAGTGTGGGTTGATGAGTGGTAGCAGTGTGGGGGTGATGTGTGGTAGTAGTGTGGGGGTGATGTGAGGTAGTAGTGTGGGTGTGAGGCTTGGTAGCAGTGTGGGGGTGAGGTGTGTTAGTGTGGGGTGATGTGTGGTAGTAGTGTTGGTGTGAGGTGTGTTAGTGTGAGGGTGATGTTTGGTAGTAGTGTTGGTGTGAGGTGTGTTAGTGTAGGGGTGATGTATGGTAGTAGTGTGGGTGTGAGGTGTGTTAGTGTGGGGGTGATGTGTGGTAGTAGTGTGTGGGTGATGTGTGGTAGTAGTGTGGGGGTGATGTGTGGTAGTAGTGTGGGGGTGATGTGTGGTAGTAGTGTGTGGGTGATGTGCAGTAGTAGTGTGGGGGTGAAGTGTTTTAGTGTGCAGGTAATGTGTGTTAGTGTGAAGGTCTGGTGTGTTAATGTGGGGGTAATGTGTGGTAGTAGTGTGGGGTTTTGGTGTGTTAGTGTGGGGGTTCGATTATTGGATTTGTAGTAAATAATACTAACGTTAGATGTCTTGAAAAAGGGCAAAGGTTTGAGAGGGTGACGAGAGAAACAACATTGTCGGGGTGTGTGTTGTTGTGTATCAGGCTGTAAGAGACTGTTAGGAATGTGCTCAGGTACAGCAATGTCTTAGTGACATCATTCACTGAAGGATCACTCGATGGTATGTGAGATATGATTCAGAGAATTTACTCAAAGTGTTACGAACATAGTTGGTCCCTGGGTTATAGTGCTTTTCGTAATAAATTATCAAACTTAACACGCATTGGGGTCTTCATTCGTAGAGGTAAAGGAATTTCCTTGGTTCCTATTTAATTTATTAATAATCAAAACCACTTAAATCCACTTTCTCATATTTTGCACTATGAGTAGAACACTTGTTAAAACATCACAGTACTAGGATATGTATTTACAAATGGTTCTGAGTGAGTCAGGAAATATCAGTATATGTACAGACATTGGCGTTGCTTTAAAATCTTGAACACCTCATTGATAGAGCTCTTACATAGGGCTCACTCTGCAATAAGCCCTCTACACCACAGAGGGGTAACGGGTGGCAGAATCCATTATAGTGAATAGGTACTGATTTCCCGCCTTGGTCCTGGGGAGTGGACCTATGCAATTGATGATTAAATGGGAAAAAGGCTCGCCATCTGAGGTAATAGAACAGAGGGGAGCCGGAGGCGGGGTTTGCCAACGGTCTGACAAACCAGGCAACTGCGAATGAACAAGGACAAGTTCTTCCTGACTTTATACACCTCCCGGTTCTGTCGTGGTTGAAACCGGTCATCATTGCATGGCTTATCCAGGGTTCGAGAGGTCACTGCTTCTGAAGGAAACTTTTGGCGAGGTTCTGTTCTTGATTTAACTGGTCGAACCTTCTGGCCCAATTTTACTGCTTCCTCTCTGGATGTTCTATCATGGATCAGCTGGCTGGAGATCTCGTAGTGATCGGCCAGTGCAGCGGTTTCCATCACATCAGGTGTTGGATGGTCCATCAGGAACTTCCGCAAATCCCCAAATATAGAATTATAAAAGTCCTCTTGTAATATTAATTGGGTTAGGCTGCTTACGGTGTTGCTTTGTGAGGCTCTTTGCCACCTCTCGAAAGCTACCTTCTTCTGCCTGGCGAAGTCCACTCAAGTTTGCCCTGGTAACCTTTGCAGAGTATGGAAGGCTTGCTGGTAGCTCAAAGGGAGTAGATCATAGGTCTCCAGTATGACCTTTTTGACGGAGTCATGTCATATGTACTTTTCGTAAGGCAAAGCCGCGGTACATTCTCGAGCTTTACCAATCAGCATCATATGCAACAAGACAGCCCAGAACTTTTAGGGCCAATGCATAGCTCGGCCTGATTTTCGAACACATAGAAGTACGTGTCCAGATCAGACTCGCAAAACTTGGGCACCAAAGATGCTGCTTTATGAATGTCGAAAGGATTTCTGGGGGCCTCAGGCCTCACAACTCCTTCCCTTTGCCGCTGACGTTCGTAGAGTATGGTGTCCCTCTCGAACTCTTCTGCATTCAGCTTCCTTTGGGCTTTTAATTGGGCCGTTTGTAAAATAATAAGGCGCTCCATTCTTTCGAACTGGCTCTGTGATATGGGCCCAGTTGGTAGAGGAGGAGTTGGGGGATACAAGTTTTCCCGTCTTTCCTTGGGTCGAGCACCTGTGTCGGGTGCTTCTAGTGAACCAGGGTCAGAAACTGGGTGATTAGATGCCCCAATTTCAGGCACCTCTCCCATGGATGTCAGCTCACCAACAGCTCCCCTTGATTCTGGCTCAGCCACATCACCAGAGGGTAGGGAAGTTGGATGGCCACCAAGATCAAGTCCTTCTGCTCCAAGCAGTCGGTCCAAGTCTTCAAACTGAGATATTAGACTTGCCTCATCAATATCATCAATGTCATCCACCTCCCCTTGTTCCAGAAACAGCATGTTTCTCAAAATAGATGGAGTGGTCTCGGTGGTGCAATATTTGTTATACTTCACTCCTAGGCGTATGGCAATTTGCCAGCACTTCTCAAGTTTTAAAGACTTCAGATCCTCCAAGGTTAACTCACATATTAACTGTTGTATTTGAGCCTCCATAGTAAATCTTATGGGTACCTGAACAGCAGCTCACTTTCATGGGATCAGTATTTACTTCCTAGGGCTGATTATTTCCTCCAGTACATTGGATCAGAGAGCAACTCCCGGACAGGCCCCCACTTTGTTACAAACATAGTCAGTTGGTCCCTGGGTTATAGTGCTTTTCGTAATAAACTAACAAACTTAACACGTCTAGGGGTCTTCATTCATGGAGGAAAAGGAATTTCCTTGGTTTCTATTTAATTGATTAATAACCAAACCACTTAAATCCACTTTCTCATATTTTGCACTATGAGTAGAACACTTATTAAAACATCACAGTAGTAAGATATGTATTTACACATGGCTCTGAGTGAGTCAGGAAATATCAGTATATGTACAGGCACTGGCATTGCTGTAAAATCTTGAAAGCCACATTGATAGAGCTCTTACATAGGGTTCACTCTGCAATAAACCCTCTACACCACAGAGGCTTGATCACTTGGCTTCACTGTCTCTAAGAGCTTTACAACTGCCTTCTCCAGCCGAGATATGTCTTAGCAATGAGTTTTCGAAAATTCCTGGTATTTTCCAGGGAGATGAATGTTGGTTTAGAGGTCGGCACTTCCCAAGACCCTTCCTGGTCCAGAGGAAGGTATGAACTGAACTCAGTGAGGAGGTTTTACCAGCTCACTTTGACTCGGTCACAGCAGGGGTTGAGCAGCTCAAAACACCTACTGGTGCTTGGCCAGGTCGAACCAGCAGTTGAGACTAATTAAACAACCTACCTATATATAAAGCTAAGTAATACGACCAGATAATATTATATAGTCGAGTAAATCCATTTTAGCTACTAATGGAATTACTCCTGAATATAATACTAAGTGAAATAGCAAAAATAACAGGTAAAAGTATACCATTGTGATAGTAACAAGTAGAAACTGTCTACTTAAATAGCAAAATAATTATACATGACAGAGGTAGCTGAAATTGAAACTAAAAGTGAGTAACTAATTCTGCATTGACCATTCTGCTCTCAGGCTGAGTGGTTGTGCTGTGCACGCACTCCTGGTTGAGAGGTCTTCCTGCGCAGTTTGATTTTCTCAAGATAGTGCAGAATACACGAATGCGTGTCAACACTCTGTGCTTTGAATTAGTGCGGGGTGTAGTTACACCTCAGTCCACACAAGTGATTCTACCTATGATTATCTGCGACATATACGGCATTACAGATCAAGATCTGTATGGTGTATCGCTCAATGGGGCTTACTGGATATTCATCAAGTTATGATCGACAGCAGTGTATGAACGCCTGGTGGAGAAGTATCAAGATGGCTGTGTGGACGTTAACTCGGCAATACGAGTTCGTCTCATTGAAGTGTCGAGACACTACACCTGGGTGAATGGGTGAAGGTACGTAATGTGCCTTTTGAGGCTGACGAGGCAGAACTAAGGAACATTTTAGAACGTTATGACACTGTGCACCTGGCAACAGCAGGTACTTGGGCGGATGGGGTGTATGCCGGCTTGCCGGAGGGCACGTTCAACCTGAAGATGACACTGAAGCATGCAATCCAATCGGTTGTCATCTTAGAAGACTTCCGGACACAAGTGATGATGTATTATGCAGGGCAGCACATGACTTGCAGGCTATGTGGCGATTATGACTATATGGCAACACAGTGTGGGAGACAGCAGCGATGACAGGATGCAGACAGTGGGACGGAGCAAGGGCCTGACCCGATGGTGGGGCCTGTCAGTGGGACACCTGTAAATGGCCATAGTTCTTTCTGGAGCAAGGAGGTGGAGAGAGAGTTCCCGACGGTGGGGTTGAGCCCATCAATGCTTGTAGGCTCTATAGTGTCCGCTTTGGTGGAAGGGGAGACCAAGCTGAATGGCGAGGAACGAGTGGAGGATATGGCTTTAGAGCAGCTGACGGACAGGTTTTTGGAGACGACAAGGGCTGGAGATGATGTACAGATGGTGGAAGGACCAGAGGAGCGTGATGACAAGAGGAGAGGCAGTCAGCTGACTGAGGGTGCCGCTTCAATGGGAGTGGTGACCGTGGTCGAGGTGGCGGCGGAGGTACATTGTGAGGCATCTCCCGAGCAGGACATGGACACAGAGAGTGTTCAGCGAAAGAGGGCGGCAACACAATCTGATTCCAATGATGTCTTGACCCGGGCGCAGAGGCCGGGTAAGAAACCATGGGCTGACGTGGTGAGTGGAGGTGCCACAGGTGTGTCCAGTCAGGTGTTCGACTGGGGGAGGGGAAAGCGCTCACAGTGGAGAGCATGGTGGGAAAAGCCAGAAGGCTGGTAATGCACATATGAAAGGAGTTCCAGGGCAGCATGTAAAACCCTTCAAGAAAGTTTCAGATGTATGACTGTAAATGTAAATGGGATGTGTGCAGATGTGAAGTGACTGTGGCTCCAGGGCTTTTTAAGACATTATGCCATAGACATAGTGTTTGTGCAGGAACATAATTTTAAGGTTGGTAGGGATTTGAATGTGGCTGGATATCATGTGTTTGTGGCGTATTCGGAACGTTTGAAGAGTGGGGTTGGGATCCTGACTCGGGAGACGAGTCCGTTTGTTGTAATTAGATGTGAGGGAGGGGAGGAGAGTAGGGTACTCCGGGTAAATGGGTGGTGGAGGGGTGAGCGACTCTCAGTGGTTTGTGTGTATGTGCTGGCAGAGCGTTATGTATGGGTGAAGAATGAGTTTGTGCATGATATTTTGATTTATTATTTTGATTTATTTAATATTTATTATGAGCGCGCATACAGTAGATGCTGTATACACGGATCTTAGAGCTGTTTATACGGACTTGACTTGGGCCAGCTTGCCTAAGAGGTATCCAGGGTATTGGAAGTTAAGTATGAGACTTCTTTGGGTGGAGGAGGCGGGGTTAAATTTTGGAACAATGTGGGAGAATTTGTGGGGAGAGGGTAGGGATGTAGGTGACTAACTGGGGTGGTGGGATAGGGTAGCTAAGGAGAGGATCCAGCAGTTTTATGTGCGATGGAGAAAGTACCAGGGTTGGATGGCATACGGGCTGCAACAATATTTCAAGGGTAGGCTGCAGGGTTATTATGACAGGGGCATGCAGGCAGGGAAGTATCCCATGGAGGAAATCGAGTTGTTAAAAGGGAGGATTCAAGAATTGCAGAATGACAGATTTGATGCAGTGAGAGTGCAGGGTGGATTTGAAGAGGCGGTGTGCGGTGATCACCCATTGGCCTGTGTGTTATGGGGACAGAGGCAGTGCTGTATGGCTATGGAGATTGATAGGCTGGTTTTACATGAGGACTTAGGTGGGTATAGGGCGGGACAGGAGTTAAGAGCAATGGAGTGAGAGGGAAAAGTTCAACAGATAGGAGTAGTGAGCGAGTATATGGTAATGATAGTTTGATTGCCGGCTGCTTGTTAAGGTAGGGTAAGTCTAGCTCCCACTATCCCCCCCTTTTTCCTCACCCCGAAAGGTGACGTGTGGGGCTCAGGCCAAACAGTAATCACTCGACTCACAGCTCCCAGCACAACTCTTGGAATGACAGATCGGGTCACCTGCCAACCAACGAGAAGCGTTGAAGGAGAGAACTTTTGCAAAAGTCTGGAGACGTCACTTTTTGGATCTACCTAACTGATTAACTGTAGGCGACAGCAGACAACAGCCCATCATCTTTGTAGTGGTAAAGAACCTGCTTTCCTGTCATCGGGACTGACTATTCAAGGCTATAGACTCTGTTGGTTGTCACCAACACCTGTGACACCCCCCACATTATCAATAACGGCTACAATTTCTACAAGATGGTGTCAACCTCCACCAGACACCCCAGTATAACTTTACATATTAGCGTTGAATTCAAATGTCATTTTTTTATTTCATTTTTTTTTCAAATAGGATACACCTTCATGTTTCACTGTTTTATATCTGCATTGATAAATAATAAAGTGTTTATCTTTGTGAATTATTATTTCTTTTTCTACTCATTAATTTTCCTGAGGAGGAGCCAGCCTTGGTAATACTGTCTGAAGTTGTTACAGGGCTGAGTAAGCCTTCACAAGTGGCGACCTTGCCAGGATCACTCGACTGAATCAAGATTTGACTCTATCCCGAATCTACAATAGGAACTTCAATGCCGCATACCACAGATGGTTACAACCAGCCATGAGCAATCATTCTCTATGGTAGGACTACAGTACAGGTATTTGAAAGATTTGGTGATTGTTATAGTCTCTGTTTATTGTAAGTCAAGGCAGGACATACTAGTTAATTCTGCCACCTATGTTTGTGAGCTTGAAACGATTTGGAGGAATAGACTCTAGGGACCCAAGATTTTCCATTGACAATTTGTTTCATCGAGCTCTGTTTATTATATCAAGGGAACTGTCGTAGGACACTCTTGATTTGTTGGTGAGAAGGTTGGATGGTCCATGGACCCCATTCTATTTATTGTTTGCTCGGAGCCGGCATAGAGCCCTCAGTTTTCATTAATACATTTTGTTTAATCGAAGCAGGGATCGAGCCCTTCAGCTTATTTACAGTTTGAGCGGAGCAGGAATTGAACCCTCCATTTTCTTTGATACCCGTTTCATTTTCCCCTGGTAGTTTAAGTTATTCTTGCAAGTATGGAGGAATACCAGTTTTGGATGAACGCTGGAAGTAAGTTAGTAATAACAGGGAAAAATTAGAATCTTTCATTATTGCTAAGATCCAGGAAAGAATTGAAAGAGAAAGAATTGAGAGAGAAGAGAGACAGTTAGAAAGGGAAATACAGGAGAAAAAGGAGAGAGAGAGAATCGAAAGAGAAGAGAAAAAGGAGAGAGAGAGAATTGAAAGAGAAAATCAAAAAAGACATTTAGAAAGGGAGAGAGAAGACAAAAAAGAGCGTGATAGACTTGATCGTGAGGAGAGAGCTAGAGTACATGAGGAACAAGCTAAAATATGTGAGGAACAAGTTAGGTTAAGAGAACTTGAGGAAAGAGCAAAAGATATAGAACATGAGTTAAGAGAAAGAGAAAAAGATCGCAAGGTAGAGAAATCTCGCCTTGAATTAGAGAATAAAAAGTTAACTTTTACACAACAACAATTAGAGGAAGGGGTAATTGAACATCATGCAGCTAGTGCACATATTCCAACACCTAATTTGCCTCCCTTCACAGAGGGTGAAGACATTACTTCATACATTATCATGTTTGAAAATACCGCTACCCGTTGGGTTGTCACCAACACCTGTGACCCCCCCCACATCATCAGTAGTGGCTACAATTTCTACAAGATGATGTCAACCTACACCAGACACCCCAGTATAACTTTACATATTAGCGTTGAATTCAAATGTCATTTTTTCATTTCAATTTTCATTTTTCTTTCAAATAGGATACACCTTCATGTTTCACTGTTTTATCTTTGAATTAATAAATAATAAAGTGTTTATCTTCGTGAATTATTATTTCTTTTTCTATTCATTAATTTTCCTAAGGAGGAGCCAGCCTTGGAAATACTCTCTGACGCTGTTACAGAGCTGAGTAAGCCTTCACAGGAGACAATGAGTGATTACGTGGATAGGTGGTTTGGAAGAGATTTACTGAGTGCAGGGGTGGATGTTAGGGCTTTTGGGGGATTGGGGAGAATGTATCTCGTGTGCTAAGTGGCAGTGATTGCATGGCATTGGGGGGATATTGAAGAAGGGAACGTGTGGAGGGCTTTAGAGGGGATGGCACGAGGTAAGGCACCATGTTTGGATGAATTGCCCTGCGAGTTTCATGTGAGCTATTGGAGTGTGTTGAAGTCCTTCTTAGTGGAACTGATGAATACGACAAAAATGGAGGGGAGGATGGGCAGGTTGCAGGGGACTGCGGTTGTGGTTTTAGTGCCAAAAGGTAAGCGACAAGACATGGTGCGGGATTTTAGGGTGATATCACTGTTGTGTGCTGATTTTAAGATTTTTGCAAAAGTTTTAGGAAATAGGCTGAAGTGTTTGGTGGATAGAGTGGTTGCGAGAGGACAATATGGAGTGTCTGGGAGGACGATGTATGACGGGCAAGGTATTATAAAGGATTTTGAAGAAGGTCAGGAGGGGAGCCGGGGAGGTGTCTTAGCATTAGATTGGCAGGCGGCGTATGATAGTGTGGAACGTGAGACGTTGTGGTACATATTAAGGAGGCAGGGCTTTGGGGAGGAGGTGGAGCGTTGGGCAGAGACATTGTATAAAGGTGTGGGAGTGCATGTACTGGTAAATGGAAAGTTGGGGGAGTGGGTATTCATGGGTCAGGGTATTAGGCAGGGTTGTCCCCTGTCTCAATTGTTGTTTGCCTGTTTAACAGACCCATTCTACAGAGCAGTGGGAGCGTGTATGGAGGTGGATATGGGAGTAGGGAGTGGAGAGCAGGGAATAATAGGGTACATGGACGACACGACAGTACTCGTGCGAACGCTGAGGAGTTTACATGCGGTAGAGGATGTTATTGATAATTTTCCAGGGGTTACCGGTTTAAGAGTTAATGTGGGGAAATCAAAATTACTGGTCTTAGGAGATTGGGTGGGGAAAGAGAGTTGGGGATGGAATGTACATTTGAATATGGTGGACAGGATAAAAGTGCGTTGGATAGTGTATATGGGTAATGCGAGAGACGTGAGGATAGTTAATTTTGGCCTTGTTGTGGATCGGGTGGTAGGGCGATTGGATGGGTTGAGACCAACTCATTTGACAGCACATCAGCACGCCATTGTTGTGAATGTGTTGTTATATAGTAAAGTCTGGCACGTGGCATCAGTATATCTGTTAGCAGGTACAGATGTTACGAGGCTGTTAAGGAGGGTTTTCCATTTTCTTTGGGGTTCTGGGTGTGAATGGTTGAGTAGGAGTGTGGTTACCTTACCAGTCAACAGAGGAGGATTGAGGATGATTGATTTACAGTTAAGAGTCAAGTGTATTTAAAGTGGGGGTTACGCCGTGTGCGGGGACAAGTGGGGAGGGGCGTGAATGACTTGCATGAAGAAGTGCGAATGTGGTGGGAAGGGTCGGAGATGAGGGTGTGTGAAGACGTGTTCCTGGCATTGCTGCATGTCCGGGACCCTAACAAAGTTCAGGTGGGTGTTTTAGAGTGAACGAAGGTAGTCGCAAAGGCTGAGGGTATCTACCCTATGTATGTATGGGATTATATATGGGAGAGGTAATGGTTGATGCGCATGCGACCAAATGTGCGAGAGGTATTGTTCCGTTTTCTCCATGGTATACTGCCGTCGGGTGGTGCACTTAGAGAAAGAGGGTTGATGGTGAAGGGTACGTGTCGGGTTTGCAGGGATGAGGAGACGGTATTTCATGTAGTGTATTTTTTTGAAAATTTAGGGGGTATCAGGGAATGGATGGGTAAGGTTCTGAGGACATTTGGGGGAGGGATATCAGTGTTGAGGGCTTTAAGTTTGGACGTGGGAGGCGTAGAGGCGCCTGTGCAACGTGCAATCACATATACAATTGCGGATTTTGGTTTTGTATCCTGGGCTATGAGAGGCAATGGGGATTGGGAAGTACGCGAAGGGGTGTTGGCGACGACCATTTATAGAACATTGTGTTGTAATCGGGGGATATATGAAGGTCGCTGGGACCAGGCTTTTTCAGCGGGGTATCGTAATATGAGTGTGAGAGGATTGTTAACGTTGTGAAAGGGGGGTGAAGTTCAGGGGATGGAACGGGCTCGTCTCCTGGGTTGGGTATGCACAAGGACTGTGTTGTTAGGTGTATCAGTGTAATGTGTGGTTGTGGTGAATGTGGTTGTGTGAGTAGAAGTGGTGGTGCAGTTATATAATGTGTTATAGCTGTCTTATGTCAGAGTATACTGCTTTCTTTGTTTGTTGATGTACTTGATTTACCTTTATGCATTGCCCTGGCAAATGGGGGTTTGTTTGATTGTACCGAGCATTTTCTTGCTATGTTATATAATGTGTACAGCCTGTAGATGAGTGCAGAATGCTTATGGCTTTTTTAGTTTTGTGACTGACTCGTAAGACTTGTGGTGAGGCGAGTATGACTGTAGGGAACTTAATGTACTGGAGGGTTAGTTGGGTAAGAGTATGTACTTTGTTTTATCATGAGATTGTGATGTAGGTTATTTCATTTATTGATTATTTGTGCAGGTTGTGAGTAACCGATATATTTATTGTAATATTCTTCTTATCGTATTGTGCCTTGATAATATGCCACAGTAATAGTGTATACCTGATGGGATTATGGCTTTAATAGTGTTTTTTATGTTATAGTATTGACCTTGTTACAGGGGTCACCTGCATGTTATGTCCTTGTTGTTCTTCTCATGTAAATAGGGTTAAGATTACCCATCCTTCTTAATGTTATGTTCTAACATAAGCAATATTTTCTAGTGTATTTGTGTAACCTCTTTGTGTCTGTTAATATTGTGTTTGTTATTTTGCTTGTACGTCCTGAGGGATTGGGATTCACAATGTTTTTATATTACATGTATATCAACCCTTGTTTAAGGGGTTTTATGTTAAGCTATGTATTGTGTTTAAAAAAAAAACTAATTCTGCATAAGTAAAAAAATGTATGAGACACACTGCATGAGAAAGATAACTCACTGAAATTTACTTGGCGTAAACAAGGAATTACTGTGAAAATGCAGGAAAAGGAAATATTTCAGTAATCTGAATTACTATTAAAAGTGAGCTAACTTTACTCTCAATGCAATCAAGATATTTGATAATAAAATTGTAAATCAATGCAAAAACAATAAAATAAGAATAATAAATTGTATGCAATTGAGAAAACAATTATTTTCTAAGAGTTCGTAAACAAAATATAATGCAATGACAATATCAAGTAAAATAATACAATGAAAAACAGAAGATTCAAATAAGTGAGAACAATACACTGATTACTGAATGTTGCACAATAATAATACACTGATTACTGAATGTTGCACAAGAATAATACACTGATTACTGAATGTTGCACAAGAATATACACTGATTACTGAATGTTGCACAAGAATAATACACTGATTACTTAATGTTGCACAATAATAATACACTGATTACTGAATGTTGCACAATAATAATACACTGATTACTGAATGTTGCACAAGAACTGAATACAAGAATAATACACTGATTACTGAATGTTGCACAAGAATAATACACTGATTACTGAATGTTGCACAAGAATAATACACTGATTACTGAATGTTGCACAAGAATAATACACTGATTACTGAATGTTGCACAAGAATAATACACTGATTACTGAATGTTGCACAAGAATAATACACTGATTACTGAATGTTGCACAAGAATAATACACTGATTACTGAATGTTGCACAATAATAATACACTGATTACTGAATGTTGCACAAGAATAATACACTGATTACTGAATGTTGCACAAGAATAATACACTGATTACTGAATGTTGCACAAGAATAATACACTGATTACTGAATGTTGCACAAGAATAATACACTGATTACTGAATGTTGCTGAATGTTGCACAAGAATAATACACTGATTACTGAATGTTGCACAAGAATAATACACTGATTACTGAATGTTGCACAAGAATAATACACTGATTACTGAATGTTGCACAAGAATAATACACTGATTACTGAATGTTGCACAAGAATAATACACTGATTACTGAATGTTGAACAAGAATAATACACTGATTACTGAATGTTGCACAAGAATAATACACTGATTACTGAATGTTGCACAAGAATAATACACTGATTACTGAATGTTGCACAAGAATAATACACTGATTACTGAATGTTGCACAAGAATAATACACTGATTACTGAATGTTGCACAAGAATAATACACTGATTACTGAATGTTGCACAAGAATAATACACTGATTACTGAATGTTGCACAAGAATAATACACTGATTACTGAATGTTGCACAAGAATAATACACTGATTACTGAATGTTGTACAAGAATAATACACTGATTACTGAATATTGTAATACACTGATTACTGAATGTTGCACAAGAATAATACACTGATTACTGAATGTTGCACAAGAATAATACACTGATTACTGAATGTTCCACAAGAATAATACTGATTACTGAATGTTGCACAAGAATAATACACTGATTACTGAATGTTGCACAAGAATAATACACTGATTACTGAATGTTGCACAAGAATAATACACTGATTACTGAATGTTGCACAAGAATAATACACTGATTACTGAATGTTGCACAAGAATAATACACTGATTACTGAATGTTGCACAAGAATAATACACTGATTACTGAATGTTGCACAAGAATAATACACTGATTAGTGAATGTTGCACAAGAATAATACACTGATTACTGAATGTTGCACAAGAATAATACACTGATTACTGAATGTTGCACAAGAATAATACACTGATTACTGAATGTTGCACAAGAATAATACACTGATTACTGAATGTTGCACAAGAACAATACACTGATTACTGAATGTTGCACAAGAACATTACACTGATTACTGAATGTTGCACAAGAACATTACACTGATTACTGAATGTTGCACAAGAACATTACACTGATTACTGAATGTTGCACAAGAACAATACACTGATTACTGAATGTTGCACAAGAACAATACACTGATTACTGAATGTTGCACAAGAACATTACACTGATTACTGAATGTTGCACAAGAACATTACACTGATTACTGAATGTTGCACAAGAACATTACACTGATTACTGAATGTTGCACAAGAACATTACACTGATTACTGAATGTTGCACAAGAACAATACACTGATTACTGAATGTTGCACAAGAATAATACACTGATTACTGAATGTTGCACAAGAATACATATTACTGAATGTTGCACAAGAATAATACACTGATTACTGAATGTTGCACAAGAATAATACACTGATTACTGAATGTTGCACAAGAACAATACACTGAATAATACACTGATTACTGAATGTTGCACAAGAATAATACACTGATTACTGAATGTTGCACAAGAACAATACACTGATTACTGAATGTTGCACAAGAATAATACACTGATTACTGAATGTTGCACAAGAATAATACATTGATTACTGAATGTTGCAAAAGAATAATACACTGATTATTGAATGTTGCACAAGAATAATACACTGATTACTGTATGTTGCACAATAATAATACACTGATTACTGAATGTTGCACAAGAACATTACACTGAAAATACACTGATGATCACCGTACTGAATGTTGCACAAGAATAATACATTGAACAAATTACACAAAAATTATTTGCAGAATTAGTCAATTTAACAATAAAAATGCACTGGGAAATTATAGCTTAGAAAGAATAATAAAAATATGAAGAAATAACTAAGTTGAACACTTTAACTCTTAATTTCAAACTAACAAAGTAAATTATCTATAACTCAGCAATAAAACAATTTTCTCTAAAATAATTACATTAAGAGTGAATTTGTTCAATATTAATAATAGAAAAAAAATTAAAATAATATACAGAAGTGGTAATTCAGCACTTACAGAAACACAGATAAATCACTTACAGGTTTATATAACTTATGTTGCAATGTTAACCAGAAGTGTATAAAGTTGTTGTTGTTGACACAAAATATGGGACAATAGTCTGCAAGGTTTAAACACATGAGTCACTGTATATATAAAAGTATTACAAAATAATGGCAATTTAGTACACTGGGGAAAGTAGTACTGAATGAATTAACACAAAATTAACAGGAAAACACAAGAGAAATGCAGTGAGGAAAACAAATATTTATGATGCAAGGCACCAGAGAAAGTGAATAATATATAATATTGAAATATGGTGAAGAACACAATACTGAAATAAGAACATAAGAATATAAGAAAGAAGGAACACTGCAACAGGTTTACTGGCCCATGTGGAGCAGGTCCATGTTCGCCCACGATTAGCCCAATGACCCACCCAGTATGGTCAGCTCCACACAAGGAAGGAGCGCGGCACCAGACTCACAAGCACAAGCTAGTCAGGTCCAACTCACGCCCACACACACCCACTCATTTATTTATCTAACCTATTTTTAAAACTACACAACGTTTTAGCCTGAATAACTGTACACAGGAGTTTGTTCCACTCATCCACAACTCTATTACCAATCCAGTGCTTTCCTATATCCTTCCTGAATCTGAATTTTTCCAAATTGAAACCATTGCTGCGAGTCCTGTCTTGGCTGGAAATTTTCAGCACGCTATTTACATCCCCTTTATTTATTCCTGTCTTTCATATTTATTCACCTCGATCATATCCCCCCCTAATTCTACACCTTTCGAGAGAGTGCAGATTCATGGCCCTCAGTCTATCCTCATAGGGAAGACTTCTGATACATGGGATCATCTTTGTCATCCTCCTCTGAACGTTTTCCAGAGCATTTATATCCATTCTGTAATACAGTGACCAGAACTGAGCAGCATAGTCTAAATGAGGCCTAACCAAGGATATATAGAGTTGAAGAACAACTTGAGGACTTCTATTTTTATACTTTTAGATGTGAAGCCAAGAATTCTGTTAGCATTGTTGCGAACGCTAATGCACTGTTGTCTTGGTTTTAGATTCCTGCTAACCAGAACTCCTAAATCCTTTTTGCAATCAGCAGTATTAATATCTACATTATTTAGTTTATATGCTGCATGGATATTTTCCTGTCTAATATTAGAACTTTGCATTTGTCTATATTAAACTGCATCTGGCACTTCTCCGACCATTGCGTCAGTCCATTCAAATCATCCTGGAGAGCTCTAATGTCCTCATTAGAATGAATTGGACGGCCAATTTTGGTGTCATCAGCAAATTTGCATTTGTAGCTATTTATTCTCTCATCTATGTCGTTTATGTAAATTGTGAACAACAACGGGCCCAACACTGACCCTGAGGAGCACCGCTTGTGATGTGCCCCCATTCTGATTCCTCCCCATTTATGCAAACTCTCTGCTGCCTATTCGTCAGTTATGCCTCTACCCAGAAAAGAATTTCTTCTCCTATTACATGTGCCTTAAGTTTCCTCAATAGCCTCTGATATGGAACTCTGTCGAAAGCCTTACTGAAGTCAATATACACAAAATAGTAATAAAAAAGTAAACAGATCACAAGAGTGAATGACTGAAAAATGAGCACAACACTGCACACAAGACAGAGAATAAATCTATACAGGGAAAATGGTACTTACTTCATGTAAGTGTGTGTGTATATATATATATATATATATATATATATACATATATATATATATATATATATATATATATATATATATATATATATATATATATATATATATATATATTACATATATATATACATATATATATATATATATATATTTATATATATACATATATTATTTATATATATATATATATAAGTAGTGCTGAAGGTGGCTCAGTGGCTTCTTCTACAGAGCGGTCTATTTCCTGAGTGGCTCCTTCTACAGAGCAGTCCATTCCTGAGTGGCTCCTCCTGAAAAGGGCTGCAGCTGAGTGGCTCCCTTTCACACCTATATGCTAATGACCTTGTCCTCGCCCTCGAGACCACCTCGCCCTCGAGACCACCTCACTCTCAACCCCCCCACCCACGCCCCCCACCCACGACCCCCACCCACGCCAACTGCGCCCCCTGCCCTCACGCCTACCCTCCCACCTGCCGTGCCCTCGCACCCGTCCATGCCCCTCATGCCCACCGTCGCGCCCTCCCGCGCCCCTTGCGCCTGCCCGTCGCTCCCGCCTGTGCCTTCTGCAGCGCCTTCTGCAGCGTCGTCCGGATCGCCCCCACGCCCCGAATTTTTTTCCGATTTTTTTTCGAATTTTTTTTTGAATTTTTTGTGCTCTCCTCTGATCAAATTTTTGAGGTTCCCCCTCCCACTTTCACCCCCATCCCAAATTTTTTTGAATTTCATTTTCTTATGATCTCCTCAGATCAAGTTTTTTGGATTACCCCCTCTGGGGGGTAAGCATTCAAAATGGACTCCCACTTTCACCCCAAATTTTTTTTTTCTCGATAATACAAAGACTCCATCTCCTTGGATCAAATTTTTCTCGATAATACAAAGACTCCAATTCCTCGGATCAAAATTTTCTCGATAATACCAAGTCTCCATCTCCTTGGATGAAGGTTTTCTCGATAATACAAAGACTCCATCTCCTTGGATCAAGTTTTCTCGATAATACCAAGACTCCATCTTCTTGGATCAAGTTCTTGGATTCTCCCCTCTGGGGGTAAGCATTCAAATGAACTCCTCCTATGGGGCATGGTACTTTCTCTTACTACAAGTCTAAACAAGTGTGACGTCACCCCACCTGTGTTTACTCGGCGGTCAGTGACGTCACGTGATGACCTCACATATGCAGGCTGAATCTTGTCGACTTCCCCTATGTCAGTGACGTCACGTGATGACCCCACACACACAGGCTGAATCTTGTCGACTTCCCCCTACACATTTCATATACAACATAGGGAAAACATTTTCACTCTTAACCCAGGATAACCCAAATATTTTCACATTTCAGGATAACACTAATACACAATATTTTCATTATTTATTTATTATACAACCATTACATTTCATATACATTTCTGGTAATACAACATGGGAATCACTCTATTCTCCTATGTTTAGATGGTGGAATATCAGGGTGTCCATAAGCCAAGGATTCATTAGTATTCAAATGATACCTTTTATCATCAAAGGCTGACAAGCCTCTCTTGTTAATTCTTACGGTACATATTTCACCTTTTACGTTACTTATAGACTTACACGTGAATAATTCTCTATCTACATTTGTTAAAACATTCTTATATCTTGCATGAGTTAATAATGGCATAAAATGTGAAGGGATACCCTTGGCTCTGCTGACAGTAGCTGATCTTCCAGCAATCTTTACAGAATACATTTTAGCTTTCAGAGCTATCAACTCACTAATATGTTTATCACACATTTCAGATTTCAATAACCCCAGCTCACCTTTTCTACTATTATCATATAAGGGATGATCAGGACTGAAATTTGAAAAATCCATATATCCTAACAAAGGTTCACTTTTTAACTCGGTGTACAAATTTCAAGCTAAAAATATACGAGTCGGTATCGGTATACAGAAGTCTTACATCATCACCATAATGTTGTTTTAAAACTTTATACCAAAAATGATACAATTTCTTTTTAGCAATCTCAAGAATTTGAAAACCGAGATAAAGTGGTTGTTTAACTTCTAATTTCTCTTTGTTGAATGTACAAATCACTCTATCTTGATTCAAATGTGTGATATTTTTTAAGAAAGGATCTTTACTCGCTCTAACAAATGCTTTCTCATTATTGATATAACTATAATATTCAGCATACTTTGTAATATTCAACAATGATTTCCCATATATTGCATTATTAGTTAATTTGAAAGCTTTTGACTTGATAGGACATCGTGTGGCTGTTCTCCTTGCAATATTAGTTGTTATGAAAGGTTCTAAAAATTTTGACTGAGTATATTCATATATGGTATGAACCTATTCCACCTCTAACGCAAGTTCCAGTAATAACTGTAACAAATCTAGACTGATCAAATAATTTTTCTGAGGTAAATAACTGGCCACTAATTTCGCAATAGATTTTGGGGATCTTTCTAGCTTCATTTTTCAATATAGATTCACAATAAGTAGATAACATCTCTTCTGATATATTCATGTGTGATAATATCAAAGGTAGTTCATCAGTACGTCTAGCTACCTCAGGGGACATGGGTTTGGTATCACATTCTATCCAATAACCTTTTTGACCCTCACAGGAAACATTACTTAATCCCACATCGAGGAAAGCATTCTTCTCCTCATTCGATAATTTTCTGATATCATTCTGTGGAAGAGCTTCAACCATCGCACTAGCATACAAAGAATTAAAATCTAGATATAAAATATGAGTGCCCATTCCACTCTCAACATCAAAATTGGGATTAATTAAGGGATTATCTGCTTTAGAATACTGATTAATTGCACATGTAAACCCTCCTCTGAGATTCCTATTAATCAAGTCATATAATTAATGGGAATATAACATATCTAATTTTACCTTAGTTTTCAAGAGGAATGCGTACCAACTGAATGAAGGTAAACTTATATAATTACTAACATCTAGCTTATAAATATCTTTGAGTGTTTTACGCCACTCCATGAAGACATCGGCTAACAATGCAACATCTGTCTTGAGATATAACATCAAGTAATCTCCCAAAGTCTTACATTTACCCAACTCAAACACTTTCAATGCATGATCATAATCTTCCTGGCTAATAGCACTATTTCTCAAAGAATTAAAAAAATGTTCTTTACTCGGTAATTTTGTTTCATCGAGTTTCTTTAAACTATCAATATAATCATAACACAAAACTTGTTTTCCTTTACATAATAAAGGTAAGACATCCTGAGGCACATCTTTCAGAATAGCCTCTGTATATTTCAGTGATTTACCTGCCTTGATATGTTGATCTGCTAAAGTGGAAAGAGATCCATTCAATAAAGACAGAGAATCTTGAAACCTAACCTTACCTATGTCTGCTTTCAAGAATTTGAACCCTTGTTTCGAATGAAGTTTAATTTCATATTTATCAACCTGCAATTCCTTTAAAATTATTCCTAAATCATACGACATGTTATGACAAAAAAGTAATAATTTCTCACTCTTATCTTTACACTGCAAATTACAACGAGCACAATATGCACCAATATAATTATTGAAATTTAAAGTGTGGTCATGATGTTTATGTTTGTCTTGGGCATTTTTGAAGGTGTTACTACATAATTCACAAGTGATCTGAGAATCATATCTCATCTTATCCTCCTCTGTCATATGGATTACATGATACTCTCTTCTAAACTTTATCTTAGTCCATTCACCACTAACATTTAAAATGAAATGATTAACAGCATCCTCCCCCTTATAACTCTTCATACACACTATTTCTCCTTTGCGATCAAATGTAATATAACAATAGGCAATGGCTTTATGACGAGACTCAATTTTACCTGCTGGGAGAGTGGTGTCTAATGCACATTCGAAATCAAATACACCGATATATTCGCTGGAATGTGTATGACTAAAATTTTTAAAGTGTACTGTTGTTCCTTCCGGGAGGAATACGAGAATCTGATTGATTTTACATCCATCTTCGTGGATATCTAACTCTTCCTGTGTATTCAACTTCATCAAACAACTATGACAGTGCTTCTTTACACCATGATCCTTCATTATCGTTCTAACATACCCGTCAAAATCTTTGATTAAAACCAAATGACTTTCATTCAACAATAACGCACACTTGATGTCCTTATATTTCTTATTCCCCTTACGACACATAGCCACAAATGTCCCACCATGATCCTTTCTTAATTGATAAACACATAATGACTCTTTATTTTCCTTCTCTAATATACCTAACTTATCACGTGTAATGGGAAAATCATCTATAGAAGATTTTGTATGATTAAGACATCCTTTCTTAGTATTAACTGCTTGGCGAATATTTTTCCATGACATATTCTTTTTATGACATTGATAGGCAGCAAAAGCACGCAGTACACAAAACCCATCATTAATCACTGGATTAAATACATATTGGCTCCCTCGCAGTTTCTTGGGATATGCCACATATGATCCTACTTGTACTCTGAATTCTACTTTAACGTATTCGATACTGAAAGATTCGATTTGTTCTATGATCCAACCAGATCCTTCCTGATCTTGCAACTCTGTCTCGTATCTTCCTAATATCGTTCCCACTCATCGATCAAATACTTCAGAGATTTCCTCTTCACTTACTAACTCAAACGCTAAATTGATCACAAATTGCCCATTTTGATCATCACCCGATATGTTTTGACGTAATGTCCTTAAAACTATAATCGGGTGGATTCTGAGCGACATTGCTAGAGGTGATCTATCATACATATCTCGCATCTGATCTATAAAATAATCCCTATAAGCATGTAAATATATTCTCAACTCCCTGTTGTAAGTTGAAGGAACACTATTTCCTCACTGTATGGCTACCTCTAAAATTCTGGAAGTAAGTAATAATTTCTGGTCTCTCATCTTCACCTCCACTATTGTGTGCGACATTACTGTCAGACACGTCATGTGAGGTAGTTGCTCTCTCATCATCTTCATTAATGGGGACAGAAGTATCCACACTTCCCGCCGCACCTCCTCGTTGTGAGGTACCAACACTAGCAGATCTACCTGCACTCTCATCTTCATTCCCCGTCACACCTCCAAGCTGTGCGTCATTACTCTCAGTTTGATTCACAACAGTACCAGGTGTATTTCCTGCAGAGGAAAAAAGTATATCCAATTCATAACCCAAAATATTTTTATATATTAAGATTTCAATGAATAGAACAAAATCTTTCACTCTTCTCAGTTTTTTACATATTACGAATTAAGATTTTAATGAATGGAACAAAAATCTTTCTCGAGTGACTAACTCATTTTTACGATAAATATTTTTCACAACAAAAGTAAAAAGATCACAATTGGATACATACCTGTTTCTACAGCCTTCTTCCATAATACATCTATGCGTTCCCACTCATTCTTTAATTCTAACAACCTCTCATTGCGATGTACACCGCCTTTCTTGATTTCCAACGATCGTCGCCTTCTAATCGACAATCTCCTCTTCGCTAATGCTTCCAAGTAATTCGCGTATATTCTTTTCTTATCCTCTGTTAAGAATTTCACTTATTAACGCACTAACCCAGTAAAAATTTCACTCGTATGCTCCAACAACAAAAATTAACCCAAAACATTTTTTCCTCGTTATATCATTAAACTTGTTAAATAATATCTGTTTCACCACATATCAAGATTTTCTAAGTACAACTTACTTTTCTCCATGATGTGTAGTTCACCGTTGGAAGATGAGGTCAGCCAGGCTTGATGGATGGAAATGCAATCCTCGCTCTGAGAGGCTCCTTGACCTTATATGGGTCACCCCAAAGTATTGCATCATGATTTTTGTACACCCCCCCCTCCGACGACCCCATGAAATGCGGTTCACATCGAAGGTAGAAAATCACATAGTAATCTCCTTACCGAACACCTACGTCACCTCAGGGCAGACACACGCCATGAAATGCGGTTCACATCCAAGGTAGAAAATCACACGGCCATTACGTATCTCCTTACCGAACATCCGTGTCAATCGGTACCCTAAAGTAACTAATTTTGGTGAGGTAGTCCCGCTCCGCAACAGGAGGTTACTCCTCATTAACTTAACTGTTATATATCTTGAAAACCCATTAACACTTACAGTGTACAAGTCACCTCTCTATGGTAAACATAATCTCTCTCGACAGTACAATGAACCTGACAACATACACATCTGCTGACGTTGATATATTTTGTAATCCATCAAGGATTATCATTGCCGGTTATTCGAATAGTGGCAAATCTTATTTCACATCAAAATTATTAAAGTTATACCATGAGAAATTTCATAACATTATAATATGCGGGGTGACATCACATCCCTTAGAACAAGATTCAGAGATATCTCATAAATTAACATTAAGTTAAGATATTATCGACCCGCAGAATGTCATTGCATCACCTGATGAAAATACAATAATTATTGTTGATGATCTATTTTTAAAAGCTGGTAACAGTGAAATTATTCTCGAATGTTTTACTAAAGGTAGACATCATAATATAAGCATTATTCTGATTACTCAAAATATATTTCACGGAGGACGATATAGTCGTACCATGGCTTTAAACGCCACGCATTTTGTTTTATTTAAAATGAGGGATCTTGGACAAGTAGAGATTCTGGGGCGACAAGTTTTCGGTAAAAATAAAGAATTTGTAAATATATATAAATCTGCTATAAATCGATCGCCCTTTGGTTATTTATTCATAGACCTTGCATTAAATATACCAGAAGCAATACAGTTGCGAATCAATGTGTTACGTCAAGATTCCTACGAAATTGTATACCAATGGAGCGAACAAAATTAATTGAAAAGGTTTATAGAGATCCTGGTTCTGTGGGATCATTCTCTGGCGTAAACAATTTATATACAGCTGTAAAAAAGATTGATCCGTCCATAACCTTGAAAGAGATCAGAAATTTCTTAAATTCAGAAAGATCATATACTTTACATGTTCTTAAACCTAAGAAGTTTCCTCATAGGAAAATAATTGCAGCCAAACCCAGAGTGATATTAACCTGTGATTTGGGTGGTATGGCTAAATTATCCAGATATAATGATGGATATAAATACATTCTCGTGTGTATCGATGTTTTTTCAAGATATTTACAAGCAGTACTCATGAAAAAGAAAGACGGACCGAGCACTTTACATGCATTACAAAACATATTGGAGAATGAAAAAGCGAAGAATATATCGAGATTATTTACAGATAAAGGCAGGGAGTTTCTAAATAAACAGATCCAGAATTATCTACAGAGTAAGCATATAAAGTTATATCATGTATTTTCGAATGAAACAAAAACTTCCATTGCAGAGAGAGTCTTGCAAACGTTGAAACGTAAATTATACAAGTATATGACAAGTGCCAATACATTTAATTATTCAAAAGTGTTAAATGAATTGGTAGATGCGTATAATTCAACTCCACACTCGGGGATTGGTGGTAAAACCCCATTGCAAGTCCATGGTATTACGTCATTGAATGATATAAGGAATCAGTTTTGCATAAATTATAAAAATGGAAGATCCAATAAGAAACGAATCAGTAAGAAATTGGCTGTAGGAGACACAACAAGAGTGACTCTGAGCAGATCATCCGCGTTTAACCGAGGGTTTCACACACAAAATACAGAGGAAATATTTAAAATATATAGAATTAATAATTCTCAACCTATAACAACATATCATTTGAAAGATTTGAAAGGTGAAAAGATTAAAGGAACATTTTATCGCGAAGAATTGACCCCAGTCATACCACCTCCAGAATATATTATCGACAGAGTATTGAAACAAAAAAAAATTGGTGGAATTACGCATTATTTGGTATCTTATAAAGGTTATGATTCCACTTTCAATTCGTGGGACAAAGAAGGAGATTTGTTGAAGGTACAATGAAAAAATCATTATTAGAAAAATTTAAAGTATTAATTACATTACTTAATAGCCTCCCACGCAATCAACGGAAGAGTTTATTACAACAGTTTAAGAAAACACACATAAGTTGTATCAGTGAGATTTTCAAGAATTTGATCAAGAATAAAATACCATTAGACCCTAAAATATTTAAAAAGTACAAGAACGAGATTAGATCATTAGCTTGTAAGAAAATTGGTTTTCAGCGTAAAAAGAAATATTTGCTGAGTATCAGAGGTGGAAATCTTAGTATTATATTACCTATAGCAGTAGATATTATTTCAAGATTGTTTAATAAATCATGAAAGAATTTTATCTTGTACCAACTTCAGTTATGAAACACAAACCTCTCGAGTTAGTAAAATTGGGAGGTGATGAGAATTTAGAAGGAGGAGGTGGATGCTTGAAGCGTGGTGTTAAACGCAAGATTAAGCTCAGTCCCGTCAGGGAAGTCAACCCACCTGCTCTCACCTCGGTGAAACCTCAGAAAACCCCAGATTTGTCAAGATTCATGCACATAAGGGTGAGTGCGAGAAATATAGAATATGTGAAATCAATGTTGGTATTATTGCAAAGAAATCCTTTGGTGAGTTGGGATGAGAATGGTGACCTTCTTACCCCCATTACTGGACGTAATATTATTGAAATATTAAATGTTTTATCAGAAAACAATGTGAAATCAGCGAGAAGAAACGATTCTGATTACTTAACAGAAATAAAGCATTTATTAAATATAACTGGTATATATTTTGATTTTGTGAGGAATACAAAAGTGAGAAGACAATTATTACATAAAGGAGGTGGTGTATGGAGAGAGGAATCATCGTGGATAACATATTAGGTGAGTATATAAACTCTGTGATGTTATGTTTTTACTCAGTGTGTTATAAGAGTGTGGAGATGGCTGAACGTCTTCTATATGTCTGTAGTGACTCAGTGTGTTATAAGAGTGTAGAGATGGCTGAACGTCTTCTATACGTGTGTAGCGATTCAAGTCTCGATTTATTTCCCGCCAATACACCTTCGGCTTTCATTAATAAATTATATGACCCCATTATATTAGATAATAAAATTGATTATGAGGTTGCTCTGAAAAATATAATTTACCCCAAGACACATTATATACCGCAAAAGAATTTGAAGATATGTATTAAATATGAGAAATCTACATTAAATAAATATATGCATAAAATTAATATGAGCAAAATTATTGGAGGTGATATGACAAGAAGGATTTTAGAGGCAATAAATGAGGATATTAATGTAAATCTGATAATAGCAGTTAAAAAGATAACGGGTATTATCATCCACAAAAACTCAATTGTGTTCACATATCATCCAGGAATAAACAGAGTGGTTATTAACTTGAAAAAAAAAATTATACTACCTTCTGATATTACCAGTGGTTATGTGGGGTTGGAATTTGATAAAGAAGGAAGCGATATGTTAGGGTTCTCAGGTAATGAAATTTTGTATGTCTTTACCAATAAAAAAGATTATTTTTAACGAGTCTGGTGTGAAGGCGGTAAACCCACCCGATCCTGAATCAGGTATTAATTATATGTTAATATATAGTGATTTGATTGATCCCATTAATTTTGGCGATCAGTTGGTATCTCTTTTGGGAGTAGTTGATATTAATACATTAAGATCTAATTATGACCCCACAATGTACAAACCACTTAATAAAAAGATAATTGATCAAGTGAGTATTAAGCTCGCTGATCAGAAAGGAAGGTTAATTCAATATAATGACAAGTGTTCTACTGTATGTGTACTACATTTAAGACCTATAAAACGAGAGTGAATGATCAAGTTGAGTTAATATTGAACGAACCGTCAAGATGAGAACCAGTTTCTCCCCTCCTTCAGTGGAATCATTCCTGAAACTCTTTGATACTTCGAGGGTGAAAGGGGGAGGTTTAGATGATATCATATTATATAAAGCTAGAGGGAGGGGCGGAGGATTATTGTCATTACTCGGTGGGATGGCCAGAAAAGCAATACCATTCTTATTGAATACCTTTGCTCCAGGAGTATTACAATACGGACAAAATGTGTTGAACGATGTTAATAATGGTATTGCATTGAAAAATTCTGCGAGAAATAGAGGCGTAGAAACATTGAAGGTGTCGGACAGAAGTTATTATCCGGAGGAAGTAGAAAGATTGGTTTGAAACGATTGAAATTTAATATTAAAAGAAAGTGGAATATTTAATTAATTTTAGTTTATTGTTAACTGTCATATTGTTAGTATGTCGGCTGGTGCTCTATACGTTACACCAGGGGGACTCAACCCCCCCGTTCCCAGTTATTCTCATTCCATAACTGATGGATTCCCAAAATTACCAGGACATGACATTATTGAATCCTGGATAGCAGCTAGACGCACCTGTGAAGTATTACCAGTAAATCAGGGATCTGATAAATTTCTCGAATTTAGAATACAAAGTTCAGAAGGACATTTTTTAGATTTAACGAGTCTGACCTTGGAAATGAACATAAATATAACAAAGGAGGATGGGAGTGCACTGGGAGACGGAGATAAATATAACAAAGGAGGATGGGAGTGCACTGGGAGACGGAGATAAATATAACAAAGGAGGATGGGAGTGCACTGGGAGACGGAGATAAATATAACAAAGGAGGATGGGAGTGCACTGGGAGACGGAGATAAATATAACAAAGGAGGATGGGAGTGCACTGGGAGACGGAGATAAATATAACAAAGGAGGATGGGAGTGCACTGGGAGACGGAGATAAATATAACAAAGGAGGATGGGAGTGCACTGGGAGACGGAGATAAATATAACAAAGGAGGATGGGAGTGCACTGGGAGACGGAGATAAATATAACAAAGGAGGATGGGAGTGCACTGGGAGACGGAGATAAATATAACAAAGGAGGATGGGAGTGCACTGGGAGACGGAGATAAATATAACAAAGGAGGATGGGAGTGCACTGGGAGACGGAGATAAATATAACAAAGGAGGATGGGAGTGCACTGGGAGACGGAGATAAATATAACAAATGAGGATGGGAGTGCACTGGGAGACGGAGATAAATATAACAAAGGAGGATGGGAGTGCACTGGGAGACGGAGATAAATATAACAAATGAGGATGGGAGTGCACTGGGAGACGGAGATAAATATAACAAATGAGGATGGGAGTGCACTGGGAGACGGAGATAAATATAACAAAGGAGGATGGGAGTGCACTGGGAGACGGAGATAAATATAACAAAGGAGGATGGGAGTGCACTGGGAGACGGAGATAAATATAACAAAGGAGGATGGGAGTGCACTGGGAGACGGAGATAAATATAACAAAGGAGGATGGGAGTGCACTGGGAGACGGAGATAAATATAACAAAGGAGGATGGGAGTGCACTGGGAGACGGAGATAAATATAACAAAGGAGGATGGGAGTGCACTGGGAGACGGAGATAAATATAACAAAGGAGGATGGGAGTGCACTGGGAGACGGAGATAAATATAACAAAGGAGGATGGGAGTGCACTGGGAGACGGAGATAAATATAACAAAGGAGGATGGGAGTGCACTGGGAGACGGAGATAAATATAACAAAGGAGGATGGGAGTGCACTGGGAGACGGAGATAAATATAACAAAGGAGGATGGGAGTGCACTGGGAGACGGAGATAAATATAACAAAGGAGGATGGGAGTGCACTGGGAGACGGAGATAAATATAACAAAGGAGGATGGGAGTGCACTGGGAGACGGAGATAAATATAACAAAGGAGGATGGGAGTGCACTGGGAGACGGAGATAAATATAACAAAGGAGGATGGGAGTGCACTGGGAGACGGAGATAAATATAACAAAGGAGGATGGGAGTGCACTGGGAGACGGAGATAAATATAACAAATGAGGATGGGAGTGCACTGGGAGACGGAGATAAATATAACAAATGAGGATGGGAGTGCACTGGGAGACGGAGATAAATATAACAAAGGAGGATGGGAGTGCACTGGGAGACGGAGATAAATATAACAAAGGAGGATGGGAGTGCACTGGGAGACGGAGATAAATATAACAAATGAGGATGGGAGTGCACTGGGAGACGGAGATAAATATAACAAAGGAGGATGGGAGTGCACTGGGAGACGGAGATAAATATAACAAATGAGGATGGGAGTGCACTGGGAGACGGAGATAAATATAACAAAGGAGGATGGGAGTGCACTGGGAGACGGAGATAAATATAACAAAGGAGGATGGGAGTGCACTGGGAGACGGAGATAAATATAACAAAGGAGGATGGGAGTGCACTGGGAGACGGAGATAAATATAACAAAGGAGGATGGGAGTGCACTGGGAGACGGAGATAAATATAACAAAGGAGGATGGGAGTGCACTGGGAGACGGAGATAAATATAACAAAGGAGGATGGGAGTGCACTGGGAGACGGAGATAAATATAACAAAGGAGGATGGGAGTGCACTGGGAGACGGAGATAAATATAACAAAGGAGGATGGGAGTGCACTGGGAGACGGAGATAAATATAACAAAGGAGGATGGGAGTGCACTGGGAGACGGAGATAAATATAACAAAGGAGGATGGGAGTGCACTGGGAGACGGAGATAAATATAACAAAGGAGGATGGGAGTGCACTGGGAGACGGAGATAAATATAACAAAGGAGGATGGGAGTGCACTGGGAGACGGAGATAAATATAACAAAGGAGGATGGGAGTGCACTGGGAGACGGAGATAAATATAACAAAGGAGGATGGGAGTGCACTGGGAGACGGAGATAAATATAACAAAGGAGGAGGGGAGTGCACTGGGAGACGGAGATAAATATAACAAAGGAGGAGGGGAGTGCACTGGGAGACGGAGATAAATATAACAAAGGAGGAGGGGAGTGCACTGGGAGACGGAGATAAATATAACAAAGGAGGAGGGGAGTGCACTGGGAGACGGAGATAAATATAACAAAGGAGGAGGGGAGTGCACTGGGAGACGGAGATAAATATAACAAAGGAGGAGGGGAGTGCACTGGGAGACGGAGATAAATATAACAAAGGAGGATGGGAGTGCACTGGGAGACGGAGATAAATATAACAAAGGAGGATGGGAGTGCACTGGGAGACGGAGATAAATATAACAAAGGAGGATGGGAGTGCACTGGGAGACGGAGATAAATATAACAAAGGAGGATGGGAGTGCACTGGGAGACGGAGATAAATATAACAAAGGAGGATGGGAGTGCACTGGGAGACGGAGATAAATATAACAAAGGAGGATGGGAGTGCACTGGGAGACGGAGATAAATATAACAAAGGAGGATGGGAGTGCACTGGGAGACGGAGATAAATATAACAAAGGAGGATGGGAGTGCACTGGGAGACGGAGATAAATATAACAAAGGAGGATGGGAGTGCACTGGGAGACGGAGATAAATATAACAAAGGAGGATGGGAGTGCACTGGGAGACGGAGATAAATATAACAAAGGAGGATGGGAGTGCACTGGGAGACGGAGATAAATATAACAAAGGAGGATGGGAGTGCACTGGGAGACGGAGATAAATATAACAAAGGAGGATGGGAGTGCACTGGGAGACGGAGATAAATATAACAAAGGAGGAGGGGAGTGCACTGGGAGACGGAGATAAATATAACAAAGGAGGAGGGGAGTGCACTGGGAGACGGAGATAAATATAACAAAGGAGGATGGGAGTGCACTGGGAGACGGAGATAAATATAACAAAGGAGGATGGGAGTGCACTGGGAGACGGAGATAAATATAACAAAGGAGGATGGGAGTGCACTGGGAGACGGAGATAAATATAACAAAGGAGGATGGGAGTGCACTGGGAGACGGAGATAAATATAACAAAGGAGGATGGGAGTGCACTGGGAGACGGAGATAAATATAACAAAGGAGGATGGGAGTGCACTGGGAGACGGAGATAAATATAACAAAGGAGGATGGGAGTGCACTGGGAGACGGAGATAAATATAACAAAGGAGGATGGGAGTGCACTGGGAGACGGAGATAAATATAACAAAGGAGGATGGGAGTGCACTGGGAGACGGAGATAAATATAACAAAGGAGGATGGGAGTGCACTGGGAGACGGAGATAAATATAACAAAGGAGGATGGGAGTGCACTGGGAGACGGAGATAAATATAACAAAGGAGGATGGGAGTGCACTGGGAGACGGAGATAAATATAACAAAGGAGGATGGGAGTGCACTGGGAGACGGAGATAAATATAACAAAGGAGGATGGGAGTGCACTGGGAGACGGAGATAAATATAACAAAGGAGGATGGGAGTGCACTGGGAGACGGAGATAAATATAACAAAGGAGGATGGGAGTGCACTGGGAGACGGAGATAAATATAACAAAGGAGGATGGGAGTGCACTGGGAGACGGAGATAAATATAACAAAGGAGGATGGGAGTGCACTGGGAGACGGAGATAAATATAACAAAGGAGGATGGGAGTGCACTGGGAGACGGAGATAAATATAACAAAGGAGGATGGGAGTGCACTGGGAGACGGAGATAAATATAACAAAGGAGGATGGGAGTGCACTGGGAGACGGAGATAAATATAACAAAGGAGGATGGGAGTGCACTGGGAGACGGAGATAAATATAACAAAGGAGGATGGGAGTGCACTGGGAGACGGAGATAAATATAACAAAGGAGGATGGGAGTGCACTGGGAGACGGAGATAAATATAACAAAGGAGGAGGGGAGTGCACTGGGAGACGGAGATAAATATAACAAAGGGAGGAGTGGGGAGTAAATATAACAAAGGAGGATGGGAGTGCACTGGGAGACGGAGATAAATATAACAAAGGAGGATGGGAGTGCACTGGGAGACGGAGATAAATATAACAAAGGAGGATGGGAGTGCACTGGGAGACGGAGATAAATATAACAAAGGAGGATGGGAGTGCACTGGGAGACGGAGATAAATATAACAAAGGAGGATGGGAGTGCACTGGGAGACGGAGATAAATATAACAAAGGAGGATGGGAGTGCACTGGGAGACGGAGATAAATATAACAAAGGAGGATGGGAGTGCACTGGGAGACGGAGATAAATATAACAAAGGAGGATGGGAGTGCACTGGGAGACGGAGATAAATATAACAAAGGAGGATGGGAGTGCACTGGGAGACGGAGATAAATATAACAAAGGAGGATGGGAGTGCACTGGGAGACGGAGATAAATATAACAAAGGAGGATGGGAGTGCACTGGGAGACGGAGATAAATATAACAAAGGAGGATGGGAGTGCACTGGGAGACGGAGATAAATATAACAAAGGAGGATGGGAGTGCACTGGGAGACGGAGATAAATATAACAAAGGAGGATGGGAGTGCACTGGGAGACGGAGATAAATATAACAAAGGAGGATGGGAGTGCACTGGGAGACGGAGATAAATATAACAAAGGAGGATGGGAGTGCACTGGGAGACGGAGATAAATATAACAAAGGAGGATGGGAGTGCACTGGGAGACGGAGATAAATATAACAAAGGAGGATGGGAGTGCACTGGGAGACGGAGATAAATATAACAAAGGAGGAGGGGAGTGCACTGGGAGACGGAGATAAATATAACAAAGGAGGATGGGAGTGCACTGGGAGACGGAGATAAATATAACAAAGGAGGATGGGAGTGCACTGGGAGACGGAGATAAATATAACAAAGGAGGATGGGAGTGCACTGGGAGACGGAGATAAATATAACAAAGGAGGATGGGAGTGCACTGGGAGACGGAGATAAATATAACAAAGGAGGATGGGAGTGCACTGGGAGACGGAGATAAATATAACAAAGGAGGATGGGAGTGCACTGGGAGACGGAGATAAATATAACAAAGGAGGATGGGAGTGCACTGGGAGACGGAGATAAATATAACAAAGGAGGATGGGAGTGCACTGGGAGACGGAGATAAATATAACAAAGGAGGATGGGAGTGCACTGGGAGACGGAGATAAATATAACAAAGGAGGATGGGAGTGCACTGGGAGACGGAGATAAATATAACAAAGGAGGATGGGAGTGCACTGGGAGACGGAGATAAATATAACAAAGGAGGATGGGAGTGCACTGGGAGACGGAGATAAATATAACAAAGGAGGATGGGAGTGCACTGGGAGACGGAGATAAATATAACAAAGGAGGAGGGGAGTGCACTGGGAGACGGAGATAAATATAACAAAGGAGGAGGGGAGTGCACTGGGAGACGGAGATAAATATAACAAAGGAGGAGGGGAGTGCACTGGGAGACGGAGATAAATATAACAAAGGAGGAGGGGAGTGCACTGGGAGACGGAGATAAATATAACAAAGGAGGAGGGGAGTGCACTGGGAGACGGAGATAAATATAACAAAGGAGGATGGGAGTGCACTGGGAGACGGAGATAAATATAACAAAGGAGGATGGGAGTGCACTGGGAGACGGAGATAAATATAACAAAGGAGGATGGGAGTGCACTGGGAGACGGAGATAAATATAACAAAGGAGGATGGGAGTGCACTGGGAGACGGAGATAAATATAACAAAGGAGGATGGGAGTGCACTGGGAGACGGAGATAAATATAACAAAGGAGGATGGGAGTGCACTGGGAGACGGAGATAAATATAACAAAGGAGGATGGGAGTGCACTGGGAGACGGAGATAAATATAACAAAGGAGGATGGGAGTGCACTGGGAGACGGAGATAAATATAACAAAGGAGGATGGGAGTGCACTGGGAGACGGACATAAATATAACAAAGGAGGATGGGAGTGCACTGGGAGACGGAGATAAATATAACAAAGGAGGATGGGAGTGCACTGGGAGACGGAGATAAATATAACAAAGGAGGATGGGAGTGCACTGGGAGACGGAGATAAATATAACAAAGGAGGATGGGAGTGCACTGGGAGACGGAGATAAATATAACAAAGGAGGATGGGAGTGCACTGGGAGACGGAGATAAATATAACAAAGGAGGATGGGAGTGCACTGGGAGACGGAGATAAATATAACAAAGGAGGATGGGAGTGCACTGGGAGACGGAGATAAATATAACAAAGGAGGATGGGAGTGCACTGGGAGACGGAGATAAATATAACAAAGGAGGATGGGAGTGCACTGGGAGACGGAGATAAATATAACAAAGGAGGATGGGAGTGCACTGGGAGACGGAGATAAATATAACAAAGGAGGATGGGAGTGCACTGGGAGACGGAGATAAATATAACAAAGGAGGATGGGAGTGCACTGGGAGACGGAGATAAATATAACAAAGGAGGATGGGAGTGCACTGGGAGACGGAGATAAATATAACAAAGGAGGATGGGAGTGCACTGGGAGACGGAGATAAATATAACAAAGGAGGAGGGGAGTGCACTGGGAGACGGAGATAAATATAACAAAGGAGGAGGGGAGTGCACTGGGAGACGGAGATAAATATAACAAAGGAGGAGGGGAGTGCACTGGGAGACGGAGATAAATATAACAAAGGAGGAGGGGAGTGCACTGGGAGACGGAGATAAATATAACAAAGGAGGAGGGGAGTGCACTGGGAGACGGAGATAAATATAACAAAGGAGGAGGGGAGTGCACTGGGAGACGGAGATAAATATAACAAAGGAGGAGGGGAGTGCACTGGGAGACGGAGATAAATATAACAAAGGAGGAGGGGAGTGCACTGGGAGACGGAGATAAATATAACAAAGGAGGATGGGAGTGCACTGGGAGACGGAGATAAATATAACAAAGGAGGATGGGAGTGCACTGGGAGACGGAGATAAATATAACAAAGGAGGATGGGAGTGCACTGGGAGACGGAGATAAATATAACAAAGGAGGAGGGGAGTGCACTGGGAGACGGAGATAAATATAACAAAGGAGGAGGGGAGTGCACTGGGAGACGGAGATAAATATAACAAAGGAGGAGGGGAGTGCACTGGGAGACGGAGATAAATATAACAAAGGAGGAGGGGAGTGCACTGGGAGACGGAGATAAATATAACAAAGGAGGAGGGGAGTGCACTGGGAGACGGAGATAAATATAACAAAGGAGGAGGGGAGTGCACTGGGAGACGGAGATAAATATAACAAAGGAGGATGGGAGTGCACTGGGAGACGGAGATAAATATAACAAAGGAGGATGGGAGTGCACTGGGAGACGGAGATAAATATAACAAAGGAGGATGGGAGTGCACTGGGAGACGGAGATAAATATAACAAAGGAGGATGGGAGTGCACTGGGAGACGGAGATAAATATAACAAAGGAGGATGGGAGTGCACTGGGAGACGGAGATAAATATAACAAAGGAGGATGGGAGTGCACTGGGAGACGGAGATAAATATAACAAAGGAGGATGGGAGTGCACTGGGAGACGGAGATAAATATAACAAAGGAGGATGGGAGTGCACTGGGAGACGGAGATAAATATAACAAAGGAGGATGGGAGTGCACTGGGAGACGGAGATAAATATAACAAAGGAGGATGGGAGTGCACTGGGAGACGGAGATAAATATAACAAAGGAGGATGGGAGTGCACTGGGAGACGGAGATAAATATAACAAAGGAGGATGGGAGTGCACTGGGAGACGGAGATAAATATAACAAAGGAGGATGGGAGTGCACTGGGAGACGGAGATAAATATAACAAATGAGGATGGGAGTGCACTGGGAGACGGAGATAAATATAACAAATGAGGATGGGAGTGCACTGGGAGACGGAGATAAATATAACAAATGAGGATGGGAGTGCACTGGGAGACGGAGATAAATATAACAAATGAGGATGGGAGTGCACTGGGAGACGGAGATAAATATAACAAATGAGGATGGGAGTGCACTGGGAGACGGAGATAAATATAACAAAGGAGGATGGGAGTGCACTGGGAGACGGAGATAAGGCGATATTTGTGAATTCTATAAGTCAGACAATATTCAAATCTGTGTGTTTGTATCTCAATGAACAACTTATAGACTCGAATCCAGTTTATTCATATACGGGTTATATTAAACTGCTTAAGCATTTATCCCCATCAAAATTAGATACATTGGGAAGAATATCATTCTTTCGTAATAATAAGACAACAAGTAGTACTATTACATCAGCTGATTTCGATGTTATTAAGAAAGACGAAGGTAAATTATCGAATGGAGTGAATACTTGTTTCCCTTTGATGCTGGATGTGAGTAGTTTTGACGAATATATCCTGGATAGTGTCGAATGTCGATTGAGACTTGAATTGCATTCACCCGCATGGGCAATTATGACACCATTGAGCGGAAAAACATATAAATATAATATTAATTCCATTAAATTATGGATCGATAAAGTTATTCTGTATACGAATGCATTAATTGCATTGAATTCAAGCATGAGGGTAAACTCGCAGGGGTGTGAATATCTGTTCAAGAAGACATTATATAAGTCATATATTCTGGCTTCTAATCAAACACAGTTGATCGCAGATAATCTTTGGGGACAAGTCATACCCGATAAGATATTTATTATAATAGTTGATATGAAGACATATGATGGAGGATATAATTTTAATCCATTATATTTTCAACATGAAGATTTGAATCATTTCGGGGTTACAATTAATTCAGAAATGATTCTTAATATTGACTGTAAGTTTCCTACCCACGCGAGTAGGTTATATTACGCTACCTTGAAATATTGACTGTAAGTTTCCTACCCACGCGAGTAGGTTATATTACGCTACCTTGAAATATTGACTGTAAGTTTCCTACCCACGCGAGTAGGTTATATTACGCTACCTTGAAACATGACTCAAGAAATCGTAATGACACGATTGCAAATAAACCATACCCCCGGCCGGGATTGAACCCGCGGTCATAGAGTCTCAAAACTCCAGCCCGTCGCGCTAGCCACTAGACCAGCTAGCCACAATAAGATTCATCCAACTAGGTATATTTCTACAACATAGGAAAGTTAGCACAGGCACCTCTGTGACCACAAATGCAAGTTTTTACAGACGAATCTCCAGCTAGCGTGGCCGTGACGAACTCTAGCTCAAGTCCCTTCACTGCCGTCAACATGACTCAAGAAATCGTAATGACACGATTGCAAATAAACCATACCCCCGGCCGGGATTGAACCCGCGGTCATAGAGTCTCAAAACTCCAGCCCGTCGCGTTAGCCACTAGACCAGCTAGCCACAATAAGATTCATCCAACTAGGTATATTTCTACACCATAGGAAAGTTAGCACAGGCACCTCTGTGACCACAAATGCAAGTTTTTACAGACGAATCTCCAGCTAGCGTGGCCGTGACGAACTCTAGCTCAAGTCCCTTCACTGCCGTCAACATGACTCAAGAAATCGTAATGACACGATTGCATTTGTGGTCACAGAGGTGCCTGTGCTAACTTTCCTATGGTGTAGAAATATACCTAGTTGGATGAATCTTATTGTGGCTAGCTGGTCTAGTGGCTAACGCGACGGGCTGGAGTTTTGAGACTCTATGACCGCGGGTTCAATCCCGGCCGGGGGTATGGTTTATTTGCAATCGTGTCATTACGATTTCTTGAGTCATGTTGACGGCAGTGAAGGGACTTGAGCTAGAGTTCGTCACGGCCACGCTAGCTGGAGATTCGTCTCTGGGTTTGGAGACTGATCATCTGATTACATATAAGAGTTTTCTCCAAGGCAGAACTATATTAGGTGTTGACCTGAGAAGTGAACAGGTCAAGAATGCTATATCTGTCGAGAAGAATGGTAATTTGAGAATAGATATGACATTTGGTAAACCGAAAGATGAGAATAGAATTTGTCTGATGTTTGGTGAAACTAATGCGATTTTAAATATAAATGAAAATAGAACAGTGATAGTGCATACACGAGTATAGACCATGAATTGTGAAGAGATAAATATTGCCTTGAAACATCATACGGGAAGATATGCTTCGTATTTGGGATGTTTTGCCGCAAATAATATAAATGAAGTTATTATGAGGATAAAAGATAAGCCGGTAATTTTCATCATTAATATATTGAACGAACAAGATGAAAATATTGGTCATTGGATTACTATATATGTGAACAAATACATATTATTATATTTAGATAGCTTCGGGGTGGATTTAAAACATTATACAAATATATATGAGAAAATTATATACAAGAGAAATTTCATGTATGGTATTAATCAGAGAATTCAACATGAAAAATCATTGGTGTGCGGCTTATATGCTATTTATTTTGCGCATAAGTTAACAAATTATAGTGTAAAGAAAATTATACCATATTTATTTAAAGATTTTGGTAGAAATAAATTAAAGAATGATCAATTTATACTGAAATATGCATATGGGCATTTCAATATACCCTCATGTTCAAGTGTAATAATTCAACCAGGAAAATCTGTGTAAAATATTGGAATTATCGTACGGCAGGTAGAGCCTGAGGCGTTTAGAGGC